>NC_069505.1:397409135-397701913 GCF_027579735.1 Bombina bombina | reverse complement strand
TTTTTTTCATGATTCAAATAGAACATGCAATTTTAAACAACTTTCTAATTTACTTATATTATACATTTTTCTTTGTTCGCTTTGTATCTTTAGTTGAAAAGCAGGGACATATTAGAAGCCGGCCCATATCTGGAACACTATATGGCAGCAGCTTTTATCCATTTGGAAGAGCAATATATGGCAGCACTATTTCCTACCATGAAGTGCTCCAAATGCCTACCTAGGTATTTCTTCAACACAGAATCTTATGGGAACAAAGCAAATCTGATAATACAAGTAAATTGGATTTTTAAAAAACAAAACAAAACTCTAAGCTCTGTCTGATTTACAAAAGAAAATGTTTGGGTTTCATATCCATTTAAAGGGACATTGTACACTAGATTTTTCTTTGCCTAGATGTTTTGTTGATCCATTTATATAGCCCATCTGGGATTGTGTTTTTGTAACAATGTACAGTTTTGCTTATTTGTAAATAACATTGTGCTGATTTTCAGACTCCTAACCAAGCCCCACAGTTTTAGATGTATACTGATGTATACAGACTTCAGACTGCTTCTGTTTGTATAATGGGTCTTTTCATATGTAGGGGACGGGGGAGGTTCTGCTATCAGCCCCTTTCAGTGGGTGTCCTAAGCTTCTAATTAAGAGTGTTAAATTGGGAGCTTCTAAGTAAGTTTTTAAAAGGTTTTATACTGGATTTGTATATCAGTATCTGTAATTGGCGTATACTGCCCCTTTAAGGCAAAATGTATAATTCTGCAAATGGACAAGATTCACATGTTGTGAACCTGTCCACATTCCTTTGCAAATTGTGTGGCGCATATGATCCCCATATTTACTCGTGCAATGCCGCTCCCCTAGCCTCGTGCAAACAGTTTTGTGAGAGTAGGGCTTCTCCATCACCCAGGTTGAATGAATAAGGGGTGATTTTCATCAGCCAAATCCAAGTTAGTTAGAGCGTTTATGAAGCAGCAGTTTAAACCACTGCTTCATAAATATCAGTTGCAGGTTCAAATAAACAAGCCTGCAACCAATCGAGGCATTCGCCTCAAGATAAATCTTACCCTTAGGGGCCTATTTAACAAAGGTCTGTCGGACCTGATCCGACAGTGCGGATCAGGTCCGACAGACCTTGCTGATTGTGGAGAGCAATACGCTCTCCGTATTCAACATCACAAGAGCTGCTGGTGCAATGTCGCCCCCTGCAGATTCGCTAGCAGGGGAGTGTCAATCAACCCAATCGTACTCGATCGGGTTGAATTGCGGTGATGTCTGTCCGCCTGCTCAGAGCAGGCGGACAGGTTATGGAGAAGCGGTCTTTAGACCACTGCTTCATAACTGGTGTTTCTGGCGAGTCTGCAGGCTCCATACAGAGCTTGATAGATAGGCCCCTCAGGGTCTCTTTGACACTCCTATAATAGTATTTTCTCTTTTGTCTATTGTTCAGTGAAGTGGACCAATCGAATACCATAATTACCCTTTAGGTATTTATTGATTGGCTATTGATTGTCTTCCAATGAAATGGAAGTGATGCTGCATTAACACCAATGGCTTATTCTTGCATTTGCTGAGTAAAGAAATAAAACATTTATTTATTGCAAGTAGCACTTTTGTAAAAACAAACAAATGACTAAAAATGCACCTTTTTCTGCATGTGTTTTTGTACAGAGGTCATGTACTATATATAACCAGATACTTTATTATTTAATCCACAAAATGTAGTGAATTGTGAACTTTCAGTTCTGCTCTGCACATACACAGAAGATTATTTATCTAAGTGATTCAGTCTCTGATTGGCTGACTTACCTTTATGAAAAAGGGGGTGGGCCAATGCTGCAGAAATAAGCAATTTTACTGATTTTTAAAAATAAATAAATCTGTACCATGTAAATATAAATATTTAGCTCGTTATATTGCAGATTCAGTAATGTAGGTGATGCATTTAAGGGAAAATCAAAGGAACAGTTAAGTGAAAATGTCACTTTTATGAGACAGGTAGAACACACAATTCTAATCAAATTTCCAATGTATTTTTATTAGCAAATTTGCTTCAAACTCTTGGTATCCTTTTTTTAAAAAGTAGTCTCAGGAACAGCAATGCACTACTGGGAGCTAGCTGAACATATTTGATGAGCCAATCACAGGAAGCATAAATGTGCTGCCACCAATCAGCAGCTACCTAGGTGTGATTTTCAACAAAGGATTCAAAGAGAAAAAATAAACTTTGCTATTTAAATTGGAAAGTTTTTTGTTTTTATTGTATGCTCTATCTGAATCATGAAAGCTTAATTTTTACTTTACTATCCCCTTAGCTCAAAGCTAAACCCTCCATGAAATATTTAATTTATATAAAAGCAAAGCAAAAATGTAATTTATTTTACTATTTAGTTTGCCTGTTTTTATGCAAATGAACTCTAAAATTGTATTTGTTTTATTCTGCTCTAGAAAGTCTGGAGTGGATAACATAGGATTCAAAACCTTTACCCCGCAACATGCTACACAGTGATTGCTCAATCAGTGCAGGAACTCATTAATATTCCTAAGGAGATAATACTCAAGAGTAAACAGGATTTTTATACTTTTCTATTTCAACCACCTTTACCAACATATATAGTACTTGGCTACTTGCATGTTATTTTAACAGTTAATTTTTAAATATTCTCAGTTTAAAAGGACATGAAACACAATATTTTTCTTTCATGATTTAGAAAGATTATACAATATTAAACAACTTTCCAATTTACTGCTATTATCAATTTTGCTTCATTCTTAATGTATCCTTTATTGAAGGAGCTGCAATGCATTACTGGGAGCTACAGTGGGGAAACAGAGTATTTAGTCAGCCACAAATTGTGCAAGTTCTCCCACTTATGAAGATGAGAGAGGCCTGTAATTTTCATCATAGGTATACCTCAACTATGAGAGACAAAATTTGGAAACAAATCCAGACAATCACATTGTCTGATTTGGAAAGAATTTATTTGCATATTATGGTGGAAAATAAGTATTTGGTCACCTACAAACAAGCAAGATTTCTGGCTCTCACAGACCTGTATCTTCTTCTTTAAAAGGCTCCTCTGTCCTCCACTCATTACCTGTATTAATGGCACCTGTTTGAACTTGTTATCAGTATAAAAGACACCTGTCCACAACCTCAAACAGTCACACTCCAAACTCCACTATGGTGAAGAACAAAGAGCTGTCGAAAGACACCAGAAACAAAATAGTAGACCTGCACCAGGCTGGGAAGACTGAATCTGCAATAGGCAAGCAGCTTGGTGTGAAGAAATCAACTGTGGGAGCAATAATTAGAAAATGAAAGACATACAAGACCACTGATAATCTCCCTCGATCTGGGGCTCCACGCAAGATCTCACCCTGTGGGGTAAAAATGATCACAAGAACGTCCCAGAACCACACAGGGGGACCTAGTGAATGACCAGCAGAGAGCTGGGACCAACGTAACAAAGGCTACCATCAGTAACACACTACGCCGCCAGGGACTCAGATCCTGCAGTGTCAGACGTGTCCCCCTGCTTAAGCCAGTACATTTCCGGGCCCGTCTGAAGTATGCTAGAGAGCATTTGGATGATCCAGAAGCGGATTAGGAGAAAGTCATATGGTCAGATGAAACCAAAGTAGAACTGTTTGGTAGAAACACAACTCGTCGTGTTTGGAGGAGAGAGAATGCTGAGTTGGAATCAAAGAACACCATACTGTCAGGGTTTTTTCCCTGTTGTGTTTGCCATGTGCTGCTGGCAGCCATTTTACTGACCTCTCTTCCTGACTATGGTGCATTGTGGGGGATGCTGCTCATTTCCTGCACTTCCTTTTATGGCCAGACTGGTGTGCATCATCCATGTGAGACAGGATGCAGTCTCAGAATTGGGATGTCATCACTTATTATTTAAAGGGCCTCTGTTCAGTATGCTTTGCCTTTGCGTTGTCTCAAACCTGTTTGTGAGAGTTCCTGTGTATTACCTGGTTGCCTGACGTCCTTCCTGGTTCCTGATCCCTGGCTTGTTCCTGACTCTGCTGTTTTCCTTGTTCCTGATTCTGGCTCGTCTGACTATTCGCTTTGGCTCCTGACTCGGCTCGTCTGACTACCAGCTCTGGTTTTGACTCCTGGCTTGTTATTTGACTTGTGAACTTTTTCATTATTTTTTGCTATTAATAAAGGTGTGATAATTTTTGCACTTCTCGTCTCAGTCTGATTCCTGGCACCCTGACATTACGCAAAGGCCATGAATCCTGATGCTGCTAATTATCCACCTTTACCTGCCATCATTTCCAGGATGGATTTACAGGATCACCGCTTGGATCAATTTGCACTAGCCCTGCAATCCCTGCTGACTCGCACTGCACATTTGGACCAAAGTGTCCCGCAAGTTATAGCTGCTCCTGTTTCCGCTACTGCACCTATGCCTACCAGGAGCATGTCTGGTTCTGCACCTCTACCTCAGCGATATGGAGGTGATCCTATTCAGTGCAGAGGGTTTTTGAACCAGGTGGGCATTTACTTTGAGATGTTACCTCAGGCGTTTCCCTCTGACAGAGCTAAGGTGGGATTTCTCATCTCGTTACTCTCTGACACAGCTCTTGCCTGGGCTAATCCCTTGTGGGAGACTAATAAACCTGTGATTTCAAATTACCCTGAATTTGTGGCCTCCTTTCGAAGGGTATTTGATGTTCTGGCTCGCTCCTCCTCTGCTGCTAAACGATTCATGTCCATTCAGCAAGGTACAAGATCTTTTGCTCAGTATGCTATTGAGTACCGTACGCTTGCCGCAGAGTTAGGTTGGAAAAATGAAACCCTTGTTGCCACCTTCTTTCATGGGCTCTCTGATGCGATTAAAGACGAAGTTGCTGCCAGAGATTTACCAGAGGATCTCGAGGCATTGGTGTTTTTTTTATCCTAATTGACATCAGACTCAGAGAGAGGCCCTCTTTCAAGGAGCGCTTGCGGAAGCCTCCTGTTCCGTTGTCTCCTACGTGTTCGTTCCCACCCATGCCTCCCTCTCCTCCCATGCCTCCTGGTCGCGAGTCACCAGGTACTGCTGAGCCGATGCAGTTGGGATTCACGCATCTCTCTGCGGCGTAGAGGGCCTTTAGGAGGAGGGAGGGGCTCTGCCTCTATTGTGGGTTACAGGGCCACCTTTTGAAGTCTTGTCCTACACGGCCGGGAAACGCTCACACCTAAGGTCCTGTCGGGGGCAGACCTTGGGTGGTTTATCCTCGTCCCCGGAACCGCTTAAGGAGAAACCTTTGGTCACGGTTGTCCTTTCCTGGGTGGACTCCTCCATAGTCACTCAGGCTTTTGTTGACTCCGGTGCTGCGGGCTATTTCATTCACAGTGCTTTTGTATCAAAGCACTCCATTCCTGTTTTGCCTTGGTCCGTTCCGCTTCCTATTGAGGCCATTGATGGCAGGCCCCTTCAGCCCGCACTCGTTACTCACGAAACTGCTCCGTTGTCCATGGCTGTTGGGGCTCTCCATTTTGAAACCCTCCAGTTCCAGATGATAAACTCTCCGCATTTTCCGGATGTTCTGGGTTATCCCTGGCTCCAAAAGCACAATCCCATTCCTCCTCGGGGCCGGGTGTACCCGCTGTTTGTTGCAGAGAATTGTGCTATAGAGGAGTATGTTGCCGATGCTCTGTCACGGGGGATCATCTGCAAATCCTGCTCTCCTGCAGGGGCTGGCTACTTTGTGAAGATAAAGGGTGGCGAGTTAAGACCATTTATCGATTATAGGGGTCTTAATCATCTTACCATTAAGAATGCTTAATCCGCTCATTACGGAACTCTTTGACCACCTCAAGGGAGCTACGGTCTTTACTAAACTTGATTTGAGAGGAGCGTACAATCTCATTAGGATTAAGGAGGGCCACGAATGGAAAACAGCATTTAACACCAGGAGCGGGCATTATAAGTATCTTGTAATTCCCTTTGGCCTATGTAATGCTCCTGCTGTTTTTCAGGAATTTATTAATGATGTCCTACGAGATGTGTTGCAACAGTGTGTTGTGGTGTACTTAGACGACATCCTCATACACTCACCCACACTTGAGGCTCATCGTTCTGATGTTACACGGGTTCTTCAGATACTACATGAGAACGGCCTGTTTTGTAAATTCGAGAAATGTGAGTTCCATCAGACTCAAGTAACCTTCCTAGGTTATGTTATCTCCGTTGCAGGGTTCTCCATGGATCCTGACAAGCTATCTGCAGTTCTGCAGTGGCCTCGCCCAGTTGGTCTTTGGTCTATTCAACGTTTTTTGGGGTTCGCCAATTACTATAGAAAGTTTATTAAAAACTTTTCTTCCTTGGTCAAACCTATCACAGACATTACCCGTAAAGAGAATGATCCACTCCATTGGTCACCTACTGCCATTAAGGCCTTTGATAGTCTTAAGACTGCCTTTGCTGCCGCTCCAGTTCTGGCTCATCTTAGCCCTGTCCTACCTTTCGTTCTTGAGGTCAATGCGTCTGAGACTGGAGTAGGTGCCCTCTTGTCTCAACGTCCTACGCCTGATGGTTCCTTGCATCCGTGTGGTTTCTTCTCTAAGAAATTGTCTCCAGCGGAGTGCAATTATGAAATTGGCGACAGGGAATTACTGGCCATAATTGGCACTCAAGGAATGGAGGCATCTTCTCGAGGATACTAGCGTGCCAGTGCTCATTCTTACTGACCACAAGAATTTAACTTATCTATCTGAAGCAAAACGTTCGTCGCCCCGAGAGGCCAGATGGGCGCTATTTTTGTCTCGGTTTAATTATGTGGTCTCCTACCCGCCTGGTAGTAAGAATGTTAGGGCTGATGCCCTCTCTCGACAATTTTCGCCTCTGTCCACGGAGGAGTCTGTACCTACTCCTGTTATACCTCCTGACCATATTTTGGCTACCATACGTACTAATTTGACTTCTCCCTTGGGGGAGGAGATCCTGGCTGCACAAACCAATGCACCTCCTGAGAAACCTAGTGGTAAGTGTTTTGTTCCTGAGAATCTTCAAACTAAACTTTTGCACACTTACCACTATCCTAAAGCCGCAGGTCACCCAGGCAAGAACCAAATGATTTGGTCTGTCATTTGACAATTCTGGTGGCCAGGACTTCGTTGCTGCGTATGTTGCCTCCTGCTCAGTTTGTGTACAGAATAAGACTCCTCGACGTCTTCCTGTGGGTCTTCTTCAACCTATTGCTAATGGTGAGCATCCTTGGACACATCTTTCCATGGACTTCATTGTCAAGCTCCCTGTTTCCAATGGCAATACTGTTATCCTTATGATGGTTGACCGTTTTTCTAAAATGTCACATTGCATTCCCTTGATGAAGCTGCCTACCGCTCAGGAGCTTGCTTCAATTTTTGCCCGGGAGGTCTTCCGTTTACATGGGTTACCCAAGGAGATAGTGTCGGACCTGGGTAGCCAGTTTGTCTCCAGATTTTGGCGTTCCTTTTGTGCTCAAATGGGGATCCAGCTTTCCTTCTCCTCGGCATATCACCCTCAATCCAATGGGGCTGCGGAACGGTCTAATCAAGCTCTGGAACAGTTCCTCTGTTGCTATGTCTCAGATCACCACAATAATTGGTCTGAACTGTTACCTTGGGCAGAGTTTGCTTGTAATAGTGCTATTAATGCTTCCTCCAAGTTATCCTCGTTCATGGCGAATTATGGGTTTCAAACATCCATGTTGCCCGATTCATTCCTGTCTCAGGGTATTCCGGCTTTGGAGGAGCATCTCCGGCAACTCCGTTCCACGTGGGTGCAGATTCAGGATTGCCTTCATCATTCTATGCAGCGCCAAAAGTTCCAGGCTGATCGTAGGCGTCTGCCCGCACCTTCCTACCAGGTTGGTGAGAGAGTTTGGCTGTCCTTCCGTAACTTGAACCTTCATGTGCCTTCCAATAAATTGGCTCCCCGTTATGTTGGTCCTTTTCAAATACTCTGACGGGTTAATCCTGTGGCCTACGCTCTTGACCTTCCTCCTGCTATGCGCATCTCCAATGTTTTTTATGTCTCCCTCTTGAAACCATTGGTTTGTAATCGGTTTACCACTGTGTTGCCTCGTCCCCGTCCTATCCAACCATGAGGAGTATGAGGTCAGCAGCATTATTGACTCTCGTATGTCCAGGGGCCGTGTACAGTATTTGGTTCACTGGAGGGGCTACGGTCCGGAGGAGTGTTCTTGGGTTCCCTCCTCTGATGTTCATGCTCCCACCCTCCTCCGTGCCTTCCATGCCCGTTTCCCCAATAAGCCTTTTGTCCTACCATGGGGGAGGGGTTGTTGAGGGGAGGGTACTGTCAGGGTTTTTTCCCTGTTGTGTTTGCCATGTGCTGCTGGCAGCCATTTTACTGACCTCTCTTCCTGACTATGGTGCATTGTGGGGGATGCTGCTCATTTCCTGCACTTCCTTTTATGGCCAGACTGGTGTGCATCATCCATGTGAGACAGGATGCAGTCTCAGAATTGTGATGTCATCACTTATTATTTAAAGGGCCTCTGTTCAGTATGCTTTGCCTTTGCGTTGTCTCAGACCTGTTTGTGAGAGTTCCTGTGTATTACCTGGTTGCCTGACATCCTTCCTGGTTCCTGATCCCTGGCTTGTTCCTGACTCTGCTGTTTTCCTTGTTCCTGATTCTGGCTCGTCTGACTATTCGCTTTGGCTCCTGACTCGGCTCGTCTGACTACCAGCTCTGGTTTTGACTCCTGGCTTGTTATTTGACTTGTGGACTTTTTTATTATTTTTTGCTATTAATAAAGGTGTGATTATTTTTGCACTTCTCGTCTCAGTCTGATTCCTGGCACCCTGACACATACCTACTGTGAAGCATGGGGGTGGCAACATCATGCTTTGGGGCTGTTTCTCTGCAAAGGGAACAGGACGGCTGATCCGTGTACATGAAAGAATGAATGGGGCCATGTATTGTGAGATTTTGAGTGTAAACCTCCTTCCTTCAGCAAGGGCATTGAAGATGAAACGTGGGTGGGTCTTTCAGCATGACAATGATCCCAAACACACCGCCCGGGCAATGAAGGAGTGGCTTCGTAAGAAGCATTTCAAGGTCCTGGAGTGGCCTAGCCAGTCTCCAGATCTTAACCCCATAGAAAACCTTTGGAGGGAGTTGAAAGTCAGTGTTGCCCAGCGACAGCCCCAAAACATCACTGCTCTAGAGGAAATCTGAATGCAGGAATGGGCCAACATACTAGAAACAGTGTGTGACAACCTTGTGAAGACTTACAGAAAAAGTTTGACCTCTGTCATTGCCAACAAAGGATATATAACAAAGTATTGAGATGAACTTTTGATATTGACCAAATACTTATTTTCCACCATAATATGCAAATAAATTCTTTCCAAATTAGACAATGTGATTGTCTGGATTTGTTTCCACATTTTGTCTCTCATAGTTGAGGTATACCTATGATGAAAATTACAGGCCTCTCTCATCTTCTTAAGTGGGAGAACTTGCACAATTGGTGGCTGACTAAATACTTTTTTGCCCCACTGCTGAACACATTGGTAAGCCAATGATGACAAGCATTTATGTGCAGACACCAATCAGCTGATAACTCCCAGATCCTGAGCCTACCTAGGTATCTTTATCAACAAAGGACACCAAAATAAAAAAGCAAATTTGATAATAGGAGTAAATTGGAAAGCTTTTTAAAAGCGTATATTCTGTCTGAATCATGAAAGAAAATGTTGGGTTTCATGTCCCTTTAAATATTTAAACATTTGTTCATTCCAATAATGAATTTTAGCATTCACTACTCTTTAAAAAAAGGTACAATAAATCTACTTTTTTGGACTCTTGTTTTCATGAATGAAAACGTAAAAAACAACACTTAATGGCTGAAGATTAAAATAGCTATAATCACGTTTAATGTATCAAACAAACCAGCACGTTAATTATATGAACACAAAAGTTGGCTTAACTTTACTAATTCTTTACATAAGTGTTTACATAATGTATTTACATACATCAATGTCACATTATCATACTGAATGACTGAACAGCACATATACTGCCAGGTCTTCTATAAATAAAATGAATCAATTGGAAATGTCAGTCTATTTCAAGATAGATCTGGTTATGCTTAGAAAATATGGTGGTTTTGTATAGAACGAAGGGCATAGACAGCAAAAGGTTCTGTGCCAGGGTAACAGAAGGGAGTGGGAGAGGTACAAGTAGTAAAAAGGGGCACTGAAAATGTTGTTGGGTCTGCCAAGGGCAAAGAGAGAAGTGAGAGTGATCTAGCCTGTGAGAGTATTTGTGTAATTGAAAGGTCTAGTATGAGGGGCAGTGCCAATGGTGTTGGTTGCCCCAGGGCAACAAACAGGGGTAAGCATGATGCAGCTTGTGAGTGCATTTGCCCCATTGAGAGGGCAAGTAAAAGGGGCGCTATTAATGATAGTGGTTATGCCAGGGCTGACAGAGAGAAGTAAGGATGGTGTAGCCTCTGACAGCATTTGCACCATTTAGAAGCCAAGTATGAGGGGCAGTGCTAATGGCTGGAACAGGGTATTATTATTATCGGTTATTTGTAGAGCGGCAACAGATTCTGCAGTGCTATAAACAAATGCGGAGTACAACATAACAATTATAGGTATCACATGGGTAGAGGACACTGCCAAGAGTTGCACTGTTGTAGTCAGCTCTTAAGAAGGTGATCTACGAACAGCTGGATTCTTAGGCTTACATGCTAAAGGGGTTCAGGGGATAGCAATGGAGGAGAGGAACTGGTATAAAGAAAGGTTAGTGTAGGTTGTATGCATCCCTGAACAGTAGAGTTTTTAGGGAGCGCTTGAAGCTTTCAAAACTAGGGGAGAGTCTTGTGGAGCGAGGCAGAGAGTTCCACAAGATGGGAGCCAGTCTGGAGAAGTCCTGTAAACTGGAGTGTGATGAGGTAACAAGAGAGGAGGAGAGTAGGAGGTCATGAGCAGAGCGAAGGGGACGGGAGGGAGAGTATTTGGAGACAAGGTCTGAGATATAGGGGGGAGCAGTGCAGTTAAGGGCTTTGTATGTCAGAGTGAGAATTTTGTGGTTAATCCTAGAGGCAAGAGGAAGCCAGTGAAGGGATTGGCAGAGAGGTGCAGCAGATGAAGAGCGATGTGTAAGGAAGATGAGCCTGGCAGAGGCATTCATTATGGATTGTAAAGGAGCTAGGCAGCAGATGGGGAGACCAGAGAGGACAGAGTTGCAGTAAGTGACGCGGGAAAGGATGAGAGAGTGAATTACAATCTTAGTTGTGTCTTGTGTAAGGAAATGTCTAATTTAGCAATGTTTTTAAGGTGGAAGCAGCAGGCTTTAGCCAAGGACTGAATGTGAGGAGTGAAAGAAAGATCTGAGTCAAGTGTGACCCTGCTGAGACATCGGGCATGTGGGGTAGGGGTAATGATGGAGTTGTCGACAGTTATAGAGAGATTGGGGGGGGGAGATTTGGGAAGAAGGGGGGAAAAAAAGGAGCTCAGTTTTTGAGAGATTTAACTTGAGGTAGTGAGAGGACATCCAGTTAGAGATGTGAGAAAGACAGTTAGTGACACGGGTTAGCAAGGGAAGTAGATTTGGGTGTCGTTGGCATACAAATGATATTGGAAACCATGGGACTTTATTAGGGAACCTAGTGATGACATGTAGATTGAGAAGAGAAGGGGACTGAGGAGATAGCCTTGCGGTACTTTGACAGAAAGTGGTGACGTGGCAGAGGAGGCCCCAGAGAAGGCTACACTTAAACTACAGTTTGACAGGTAGGAAGAGAGCCACGAGAGGGCTGTGTCACAGATGCCGAATGATTGGAGGGTTTGGAGCAAAAGAGGTGGTCAACAGTATCAAAGGCTGCGGACAGATCAAGGAGGATAAGCAGAGAGAAGTGGCCTTTTGATTTTGCTGTATGTAGGTCGTTGGTAACCTTAACAATTGCTGTCTCTGTGGAGTGATGGGTACGAAATCCAGATTGCAGTGGGTCAAGGAGGGAGTTTAATGTAAGAAAATGGCATAGGCGTGCATATACTAGTTTTTCGAGAAGCTTTGAGGCAAGAGGGAGGAGGGAAATAGGGAGGAAGTTGGATGGAAATGTTGGATCAAAGGAAGGTTTTTTGAGGATAGGTGTGACCAGTGCATGTTTCAGAGATGAGGGAAATATACCGGTGCTGAGGGAGAGGTTGAAATTGTGTGAGTATAGGGGTAAGGGTAGAAGAGTGGGAGGGGAGTAGCTGAGAGGGGATAGGGTCAAGCGGACAGGTAGTGAGGTGAGAGTGCAGTATAAGTGCCGAAACTTCTTCCTTAGTAACAGGGGAGAAAGAGCTAAGTTTATGGCTATGTGGGTTGTGGTTGATTGAGAGCGTTTGAGGGGGTGAGAGAATGGAATTATGTTGAGAACTGATTTTGTTTCTGATGGAGTGAATTTTGTTACTGAAGTGGCTGGCAAAGTTTGGAGCTGACAGAGAAGTTATATTAGGAGGTGGGGGTGGGCGGAGAAGAGTATTAAAAGTGGAGAACAGACGTTTTGGGTTTGAAGAAAGATTAGAGATAAGAGTAGAGAAGTAATGTTGCTTATAGAGATTAAGGGCAGAATAGTAGGCGTTCAAGATGAATTTGTAATGAAGAAAATTGTCTGAATTCCGAAATTTTCTCCAGTGCCACTCAGCAGTACGGGAACATCTGCGTAGGTACTATGTCAGAGGAGTATGCCAGGGCTGAGGATGAGTGTGTGATTTCCGAGCTATGGTAAGAGGGGCCAGATTGTCAAGGATGGATGTAAGGGTGAAATTATAGTGGCAGATAGATTGGTCATGGCAGGAAAAGGATGAGAGGAGAGGTTTGAGGGAATTAGCAAGCTGTTGCTGATCTAATGACATAATGCTTCTGTGAAGTTTGGTATGAGTAGTAGAAGGAGTGAGAGTTGTAGGGAGGGATGATATGTTGCAAGTGAGGAGATGGTGGTCAGATAGAGGAAAAGGGGAGTTTGTTAAGTTTGAGAGAGTGCATTGATAGCTAAAGATCAGGTCAAGGGAGTGACCGTCTTTGTGAGTGGGAGAATCAGTCCATTGTGACAAACCGAAAGAGTAAGTGCGTTGCAGAAGTTGTTTTGCAGAGGAGGCAGTGTGATTGTCAAGAGGGATGTTGAAGTCGCCAAGAATGAGGGCAGGGATGTCTGAGGAAAGGAAATAAGGTAGCCAGGCAGCCAAGGGATCTAGAAATTGAGTTAAGGAGCCAGAGGGTCAGTATATGACTGCAACACGTATAGAGAGGGGAAAGAATAAGCGAATCATGTGGGTTTCGAATGAGGAAAATGTGAGGGAAGAGATGGGTTGTAATTGCTGAAAGGTGCAACGAGAGGAAAGTAAAATACCTACACCACCTCCTTGTCTATTACCAGACCTAGGAGTGTGGTTGAAGTGGAGACCCCCATGTGACAGAGCAGCAGTGGATGCTGTATCTAGGGGAGAGAGCCAGGTTTCTGTTACGGCCAGAAGGTTGAGGGAGTGGGAGATAAAGAGGTCATGGACAGAAGTGAGCTTGTTGCAAAAAGAGCAAGAGTTCCAGAGTGCACAAGTGAAAGGGGTAGTGGCTTTAGATGCAGGAGGAATGTGAGTAAGGTTGGCAGAGTTTTGTTTTCTGAGTCTGTGGGACGGTACACATGGATGTGCATGGCTAGGCAGTTGTTGGGGACCAGGATTAGGGGAGATGTCACCAGCAGTTAGTAAAAGCAAGAGGGAGAGTGACATGAGATGAGATATAGATTTTCAGTAATGAGACTGTTTTTGAGACAAGGTGCAGGGGGGAGAGAGAGAGTGTTTAGGAATAGGTAAAGTTCATGAGTACAAAAGTAAGGTGAGTTTAAGAGAGATGGGCTAATGAACAGTGCAGATGGAGAGGGAGAAGGAGTAATTGAATAATGTAGTTTGTTATAGAGACAAGAGGCAGCAAAAAGGAATATGAAGATATTGAGCATTTTTACAAAAGTGGGAACCAATTAAACACATAAGACACAGTATTACAGCAGCAAATTCATAAGGAAACAATTAGGTACATAAAACATTATATTACAAAAGTATTGTAGCCAAGAGGCTTGCTTGTTTTCATGGAGATAATGTCACATGCTTTGTGAAAGCTTCAGCATTATACTGTGCACTGCTTTAGTCAGGTGTCATGTGACTTTGCTCTTACCGTGCATCAGTGCATTCTGCAGAAGCTATGGCCTGGATAGCACCTTCCATACATGGAAATGCCCGGTGGGAGCTTGCTGCAAACAAAACTATGCCTGAATTAAAGGGGTTAATGAGGGTTAAAACAGAAACAGTTTTGCAGGTAAGCTTTGGCTGCATTATATATTTAGAAACTTGAGTTAGCTCACACTGTTGTATGTGCCTTTAATAATTTAATTTAATAATAATAACAACTGATAACAATAATAATGGTGGTGGAATAATGAGAGCCAGAACAACTTAAACAATAATGTAATGGGTATTGATTATTAAAGGGATACTAAACTCAACTTTATCTTTCAAGATTCAGATAGAGCATGCAATTTTAAGCAACTTTCTAATTTACTCCTATTATCAATTTTTCTTTGTTCTCTTGCTATCTTTATTTGAAAAAGCAGGAATGTAAGGTTACGAGGCGGCCCATTTTTGGTTCAGCACCTGGGTAGCGCTTGCTGATTGGTGGCTAAATGTAGCAAACCAATCAGCAAGCTCTACCCAGGTGCTGAACCAAAAATGGGCCGTCTCGTAACCTTACATTCCTGCTTTTTCAAATAAAGATAGCAAGAGAACAAAGAAAAATGATAATAGGAGTAAATTAGAAAGTTGCTTAAAATTGCATCCTCTATCTGAATCATGAAAGAAATAATTTGGGTTTAGTATCTCTTTAATATAAGAAAATGTATTATTCCATTGTTAGATTTTGAATAAAGCTGATGAGCCTGGCAGAATAGCTATAGGAGGATAGAGCAGCAATTAACTGGATCGGTTGGAAAGTACAAAAACAGACAACAGGAAACAATTAGGTACATAAAACATTATATTACAAAAGTACTTGCCTTGTGTCTTGCCCCTTGCCTAATCCTTGTTCAATTCTTGTATAATTCTGTTCTTAATGCCTCACTTCAAAAATGTGAAATTATGCTGGTGTAGCAATGCACAGCCCAAGCTAATGTTAAATATATAGGCAGGGAAGTTAGCTGTGTCCACTAAATTACTTGATTGATAAATCAAAGACAAATGAAGGGCCAATTGGAAAGTTAGATTCTGGTCTGGTCAGGGTGAGATGAGTTAAGTAAACAGACAGTAAAATTTGGAAAAGGTTGAAACTATGGCATAAGACAGCGATAAATTTAAGAATCATAGCAAGTATTGATAAGGATTGAACATCACATGGCAATTAACAAAACATTAGAAATAACACATTGGATAACAGTACAACAAATGCAGGACTAAATTAACAACCTAAAATCATTTGCTCAATATACATATACACATACCAAAAGAGAGTTACAAGAGAGGAAACAACTCCAGAGTGCAGTGAATAGTTTGCAGATTGACAGGGACTCTATTCATGTACCAAAAGAGAGTTACAGGAGAGGAAACAACACCAGAGTGCAGTGAATAGTGTGCAGCTTGACAGGGACTCTATTCACATACAAAAAGAGAGTTACAGGAGAGGAAACAACACCAGAGTGCAGTGAATAGTTTGCAGATTGACATGGACTCTATTCACGTACCAAAAGAGAGTTACAGTAGAGGAAACAACTCCAGAGTGCAGTGAATAGTTTGCAGATTGATAGGGACTCTATTCACATACCAAAAGAGAGTTACAGGAGAGGAAACAACACCAAAGTGCAGTGAATAGTTTGCAGATTGACAGGGACTCTATTCACATACCAAAAGAGAGTTACAAGAGAGGAACAAACACCAGAGTGCAGTGAATAGTGTGCAGATTGACAGGGACTCTATTCACATACCAAAAGAGAGTTACAGGAGAGGAAACAACACCAGAGTGCAGTGAATAGTTTGCAGATTGACAGGGACTCTATTCACGTACCAAAAGAGAGTTACAGGAGAGGAAACAACTCCAGAGTGCAGTGAATAGTTTGCAGATTGACAGGGACTCTATTCACATACCAAAAGAGAGTTACAGGAGAGGAAACAACACCAAAGTGCAGTGAATAGTTTGCAGATTGACAGGGACTCTATTCACATACCAAAAGAGAGTTACAAGAGAGGAACAAACACCAGAGTGCAGTGAATAGTTTGCAGATTGACAGGGACTCTATTCACATACCAAAAGAAAGTTACAGGAGAGGAAACAACTCCAGAGTGCAGTGAATAGTGTGCAGATTGTCAGGGACTCTATTCACGTACCAAAAGAGAGTTACAGGAGTGGAAAAAACACCAGAGTGCAATGAATAGTGTGCAGATTGACAGGGACTCTATTCACATACCAAAAGAGAGTTACAGGAGAGGAAACAAAACCAGAGTGCAGTGAATAGTGTGCAGATTGACAGGGACTCTATTCACGTACCAAAAGAAAGTTACAGGAGAGGAAACAACACCAGAGTGCAGTGAATAGTGTGCAGATTGACAGGGACTCTATTCACGTACCAAAAGAGAGTTACAAGAGAGGAAACAACTCCAGAGTGCAGTGAATAGTGTGCAGATTGACAGGGACTCTATTCACGCACCAAAAGAGAGTTACAGGAGTGGAAAAAACACCAGAGTGCAGTGAATAGTGTGCAGATTGACAGGGACTCTATTCACATACCAAAAGAGAGTTACAGGAGAAGAAATAACACCAGAGTGCAGTGAATAGTTTGCAGATTGACAGGGACTCTATTCACGCACCAAAAGAGAGTTATAGGAGAGTAAACAACACCAGAGTGCAGTGAATAGTTTGCAGATTGACAGGGACTCTATTCACGTACCAAAATAGAGTTACAAGAGAGGAAACAACACCAGAGTGCAGTGAATAGTGTGCAGATTGACAGGTAACAGAGGGGAATGAGAGTGGTTTAGCATCATATTGAGGCTGGCCCTTGAAAGTGATAGTGAGTCATTGTCAACTTGTGGCACATGCTGCACCAATTGAGAGGGGCACAAGACTTGGTAAAAATGCTGTGATGAAAGAGGTGTGCAAAGTCACAAGAGGGAGATCCATGCTGAAGTAAACCCAGACAGGCAGATGGTGTGGAATCTGTTGGCGCTCTCTAAAGTGTCATAAAATATTTTGAGTTATGTACATATTATAAAAGGGTCAAATGAGGTAAAACAGTGTGTGAAAAAATAAGTGTAAAATAACAAAATCTCCAAATATCTGCAAAATGACTTACACTTTAGTGTTGCCAAGTGTAGCCTGCTCCAGACCCCTTATCAGTGTCCTACTCCAAACCTTGTGGTATCATATAACAAAGAATGCATTTGAGGAGAATTAATTATGCAAGCAAGGGGGTGGGGGTTGAGGAGGGACAGCAGGTACTGCTATTGTAGCCAAGAGGCTTGCTTGTTTTCATGGAGATAATGTCACATGCTTTGTGAAAGCTTCAGCATTATACTGTGCACTGCTTTAGTCAGGTGTCATGTGACTTTGCTCTTACCGTGCATGAGTGCATTCTGCAGAAGCTATGGCCTGGATGGCACCTTCCATACATGGAAATGCCCTTTGGGAGCTTGCTGCAAACAAAACTATGCCTGAATTAAAGGGGTTAATGAGGGTTAAAACAGAAACAGTTTTGCAGGTAAGCTTTGGCTGCATTATATATTTAGAAACTTGAGTTAGCTCACACTGTTGTATGTGCCTTTAATAATTTAATTTAATAATAATAACAACTGATAACAATAATAATGGTGGTGGAATAATGAGAGCCAGAACAACTTAAACAATAATGTAATGGGTATTGATTATTAAAGGGATACTAAACCCAACTTTATCTTTCAAGATTCAGATAGAGCATGCAATTTTAAGCAACTTTCTAATTTACTCCTATTATCAATTTTTCTTTGTTCTCTTGCTATCTTTATTTGAATAAGCAGGAATCTAAGCTTAAGTGGCGGCCCATTTTTGGTTCAGCACCTGGGTAGCGCTTGCTGATTGGTGGCTAAATGTAGCAAACCAATCAGCAAGCTCTACCCAGGTGCTGAACCAAAAATGGGCCGTCTCGTAACCTTACATTCCTGCTTTTTCAAATAAAGATAGCAAGAGAACAAAGAAAAATGATAATAGGAGTAAATTAGAAAGTTGCTTAAAATTGCATCCTCTATCTGAATCATGAAAGAAATAATTTGGGTTTAGTATCTCTTTAATATAAGAAAATGTATTATTCCATTGTTAGATTTTGAATAAAGCTGATGAGCCTGGCAGAATAGCTATAGGAGGATAGAGCAGCAATTAAACTGGATCGGTTGGAAAGTACAAAAACAGACAGCTCACCCTTGTTAGTGGTCCAAAACAGAGGAGTGCAGATTATAAAATGGGCACCTTGGATGTTCATGATTTGTTATTTTCTGTTCATGTTAAGGGTTAAATTATTCTTACTGTTATCAAGGTTGTTTTTGAATTAGGCTATGATGTGCCAGTGGCGCTGGGTACATCGGTGAGACAATAGCACTATAAGTAGAAAACCAATATGTGAAAGACTAATTATGCTAAGGAAGGCTAAGGACACAGCTATTGGCTCATTGTTTAAGTAAAAAAAATGTAAACCCCATGCCCTGATGGGAACAAATAGGCAATAAACAAATACTGCATGCAAGGACAACTAAAATGAGGTTATGGGGTACAGTGTTCTTAATTTGCATTAAAGGGACACTAAACCTACATTTTTTCTTTCATGATTCAGATAGAGCATGTCATTTTAAGCAATTTTCTAATTTACTCCTATTATCAATTTTTCTTTGTTCTCTTGCTATCTTTATTTTAAAAGCAGGAATGTAAATCTTAGCAGCCAGCCCATTTTAGGTTCAGCACCATGGGTAGCACTTGCTTATTGAAGGCTGACATTTACCCACCAATAAGAAAGCATAACCCAGGTTCTCAACCAAAAATGGGCCGGCTCCTATGCATCTCATTCCTGCTTTTTAAATAAAGATAGCAAGAGAACGAAGAAAAATTTATAATAGGAGTAAATAAGAAAGTTGCTTAAAATTGCTGCTCTATCTGAATCATGAAAGAAAGAAAAAAATGGGTTTAGTGTCCCTTTAATAGCCAGCCCATTTTTTTGTTGAGAACCTGGGTTATGCTTGCTTATTGGTTTGCTTAATGTAGATACCATCCATGGTGTTGAACCTAAAATGGGACGGCTCCTAAGCTCAAATTCCTTCTTTTCAAATAAAGATAGCAAAAGAACGAAGAAAAATTGATAATAGGAGTAAATAAGAAAGTTGCTTAAAATGTTATGCTCTATCTGAATCATGAAAGAAAAAAAAATGGGTTTAGTGTCCCTTTAAGTTCTTTTGTGCATTCAATATTGTAATTATATACTGAGTGTGAAAGAGTTAATCACATTTGATCTAGATACAACTTCCATCAGGGTTTCTCCTCCTGTTTGGTACCATCATAAGACCGGCTACCTACTGAGATATGTTCTTTTACTTTTCTGCAGCACTCAGCTCTAGTGTTTCCTGATATTTTAATCTTCAGGTGCAGCTAAATAACATTCAGATTATATTAAGCCCTTTCCATTCCGCATTTCTATATTCTTTATCTGAATGTGATTTAGTAGAACTTTTATGACAATCCCTCTGCTGCCACACTCTGGTCCTATCTCTTGCCAGAACCACCCCATATCCTATACAGATCCTGTTGTCGCTATACCTCCAGTTCCTTCCTGAGTCCATTTGCTCCGGTTCCTATTCAAATATTAGTACTAGCTCCAGTTTAGTTCTCAGTCGTGTTGCAGTTACTTTTTGTATTTGTAGCCTTGTTCTGCGCTTTTTAAGCTGGTTATCAAAGGGCAATAGCAAAATGCTGTAACGAGTAAGGGCATTTGTGTGTACAGATCTATTGTTTTAACCACTGAAATGCACTGCTGGTCAGGAGTTGATTTTAACTATGTGTTTACTGCTTTGTAGAGTTAAAAACATAGAGTTTCATGTTGAAATTGTTTTTAATAATTAACTGCAGATGATGTCTGCTCTCCCTACACACACATATATACATACACACGTTTATATATATATATCTATAGCGCTCTACAAATAACCGATAATAATAATAATATCTATATATATATACACACATACATTCACATACGCATTATATATATATATATATATATATATATATATATATATATATATATATATATATATATATATATATATATATATATATATATATATATATATATATACAGAATATATATATATATACAGGGAGTGCAGAATTATTAGGCAAATTAGTATTTTGACCACATCATCCTCTTTATGCATGTTGTCTTACTCCAAGCTGTATAGGCTCGAAAGCCTACTACCAATTAAGCATATTAGGTGATGTGCATCTCTGTAATGAGAAGGGGTGTGGTCTAATGACATCAACACCCTATATCAGGTGTGCATAATTATTAGGCAACTTCCTTTCCTTTGGCAAAATGGGTCAAAAGAAGGACTTGACAGGCTCAGAAAAGTAAAAAATAGTGAGATATCTTGCAGAGGGATGCAGCACTCTTAAAATTGCAAAGCTTCTGAAGCATGATCATCGAACAGTCAAGCGTTTCATTCAAAATAGTCAACAGGGTCGCAAGAAGCGTGTGGAAAAACCAAGGCGCAAAATAACTGCCCATGAACTGAGAAAAGTCAAGCGTGCAGCTGCCAAGATGCCACTTGCCACCAGTTTGGCCATATTTCAGAGCTGCAACATCACTGGAGTGCCCAAAAGCACAAGGTGTGCAATACTCAGAGACATGGCCAAGGTAAGAAAGGCTGAAAGACGACCACCACTGAACAAGACACACAAGCTGAAATGTCAAGACTGGGCCAAGAAATATCTCAAGACTGATTTTTCTAAGGTTTTATGGACTGATGAAATGAGAATGAGTCTTGATGGGCCAGATGGATGGGCCCGTGGCTGGATTGGTAAAGGGCAGAGAGCTCCAGTCCGACTCAGACGCCAGCAAGGTGGAGGTGGAGTACTGGTTTGGGCTGGTATCATCAAAGATGAGCTTGTGGGGCCTTTTCGGGTTGAGGATGGAGTCAAGCTCAACTCCCAGTCCTACTGCCAGTTTCTGGAAGACACCTTCTTCAAGCAGTGGTACAGGAAGAAGTCTGCATCCTTCAAGAAAAACATGATTTTCATGCAGGACAATGCTCCATCACACGCGTCCAAGTACTCCACAGCGTGGCTGGCAAGAAAGGGTATAAAAGAAGAAAATCTAATGACATGGCCTCCTTGTTCACCTGATCTGAACCCCATTGAGAACCTGTGGTCCATCATCAAATGTGAGATTTACAAGGAGGGAAAACAGTACACCTCTCTGAACAGTGTCTGGGAGGCTTTGGTTGCTGCTGCACGCAATGTTGATGGTGAACAGATCAAAACACTGACAGAATCCATGGATGGCAGGCTTTTGAGTGTCCTTGTAAAGAAAGGTGGCTATATTGGTCACTGATTTGTTTTTGTTTTGTTTTTGAATGTCAGAAATGTATATTTGTGAATGTTGAGATGTTATATTGGTTTCACTGGTAAAAATAAATAATTGAAATGGGTATATATTTGTTTTTTGTTAAGTTGCCTAATAATTATGCACAGTAATAGTCACCTGCACACACAGATATCCCCCTAAAATAGCTATAACTAAAAACAAACTAAAAACTACTTCCAAAACTATTCAGCTTTAATATTAATGAGTTTTTTGGGTTCATTGAGAACATGGTTGTTGTTCAATAATAAAATTAATCCTCAAAAATACAACTTGCCTAATAATTCTGCACTCCCTGTATATACATATACACATACATTATAGCCCTTTTCAGTCAAATACCTTGTCATATACCATATACCTTTTAACCTTTATAAAACATTTTTGTTAATATTTATATGAAATATTTTTTTTTATCAGAAAGTGTATATATTAGTGTAATACTTTTTTTTAAGTACTTACGTTGTACTTGGTGCAACATTTTTTTTTTAACCATTACACTTTACGATAGGTTTTCAGGCGTTCAAATCCATTGAGTGCAAATTTTGTTTACGCTCCAGCGCAACTGTTTACTTTCAACTTGTATACATGCAAACTTTACTGCACCACATGTAATCTAGCCCTATGTGTTTCCAATGATTTATTAAACTAGCTGCAGAGTATTAAATCCTTTAGGTTTATTTTTGTATATGAAGTAACTGTTTTTGCTAGTTGAATCCACAACCTATTAAAATGGGCTGAGCTTATAGGGAGAGCAGAGCTCTCTATATATACACAATGGCATCCTTATCTTATCTCTGTATAGACAAAGGGCAGTACATAAAGACAGCAACTGGGAAAAACATTTTAGTACCTATCTCTCCCACCCCATTTGAGAGTGTGATTTGTCAGCAGCTTCTTGTTTGCATATCTTTTCTACATCCAATACTGCAGTACTGCAATGTCAGTATATGTTTGGATACAACAGGCAAAGGTATTGATTTTATATTATTATTATATTGTAATAGGTAAAGTAGCTATTTGTAAACAATTTATTACACTCCAGGGGATAAACTGGATAAATGGGGAAACACTTACAATACACTGTCCCTTTAATTACAGTCACGCAGATCACCTATTAGCTTCACTACACAATTAAAATGGATCAATCAACATACAGGCTCATTAACCTGCAAAAAAGGGCTATTTTGATTGACATTAATTGTGCACATTTGATTTTGGGGTAAAAAAAATTGGGCTATTAACACTGCAGATAATGAGTTTGTGTTGTTTTCGAGTGGTAGCAATCTCGAGCTTCGGGGCTTATACACAGCAGAAACATTTCGGTATTGTAAAGACTGGAAAAATGAATTACTGGGTGTAGTTCCGAAATTATTATCTGCTGAAAATAAGCACAAATTGTAATGAACACCTTAGTTCTGTTAAGGCACTGGGGCAATAATAAACTATTCTGCCACATTAGAGCCTTTTATTATTGATCTTGTTATGTAATTTTAAAGCCCTGAAAACCAGACATGTGCAGAATATGTTATAGTTCCTTATGAATGGCATACATAGACGTAAATCTACAGAACTACATGTTTGCCCTGTGGCTGCGCAAGCTGTAATTTTATATCGGCGCTATAAGTTCCGTTGCCGTAGTAATATGCAACTAAGTTTGTTAACATTTGTAGACATGGATGTCAATCAAATCTCAACTAGCTATTGGTAGATTTGGGTGTCAAGGGTATAGAGTAACTATTAAAACTGTGGTGTTAGAGGTTGCTATTTAACAAAAGATAGATAATCCCTTAATCCCTTTATTACCCATTCACCAGTTTTTGCATAACCAACACTGTTATATAAATACACTTTTTACCTCTGTGATTACCTTATATCTAAGCCTCTGCAGACTGCCGTCTTATCTCAGTTCTTTTGACAGACTTGTATTTTAGCCAATCAGTGCTGACTCATAAATAACTCCACAGGAGTGAGCACAATGTTTATCTATATGGCACACATGAACTAGCGCTGCCTAGCTGTGAAAAACTGTTGAAATTCACTAAGATAAGAGGCGACCTTTAAGGGCTTAGAAATTTGCATATGAGCCTACCTAGGTTTAGCTTTCAACAAAGTATACCAAGAGAACAAGCAAATTTGATGATAAAAGTGAATTAGAAAGCTGTTTAAAATTGCATGCCCTATCTGAATCATGAAAATGTAATTTTGAATAGACTGTCCCTTTAACAGGTGATGTGACCACTCCCATTACACACCTGAGGAAGGTAAGTAGCCGTTCTACGTTGGTCCCTGAAACGCGTTGTGTTTAGGCTTTGGAGTCTGGACAAACCAGTGCAACTACTGTTTCAGTGCAGATACTGGTTTTATTGTGCTGTTCGCATAGTAACGGTTTTAAGAATGTATTGTTCCTATGTTTATTTGTTATATGATGCCTATTGTATGGCTGTATATGCAATCTTATAAGTAAAGCTACATTTTTTCTCTATGTTAAATGTTTGTTTAATGCTCATTTTCATACCCCATTTAGATTTCATGTAAATAATATTTCACACAGAGGGGTCGATTTATGAAGCAGCGGATGCTGGTTCCAACCCACTCCGCTTCAGGTCCGCCTGAAGTGGAATTTAAGAAGCAGAGGTCGTAAGACCGCTGCTCCTTAACTCATCCGCCACCTCTGAGGCGGCGGACAGCAATCAGCCCGATCGGATACAATTGGGTTGATTGACACCCAATTGGGGATGGCATTGCACAAGCATTTCACTAGAAATGCTTGTGCAATGATATATGCAGCATTTACCGATGTGCGGCGGATCATGTCATCTCGCACTTTAATAATTCAGTCCCAGATTATTAAAGGGATATGAAACCCCAACATTTTATTTTGTGATTCAGACAGAACATCCCATTTTTTAAAAAAAATTCTAATTTACTTCTATTAACAATTTTGCTTCATTCCCATGGTATTCTTTGTTGAAGATCTACCTAGGTAAGCGTCTGGAGCACTACATGGTAGGAAAAAGTACTGCCATATTGTGCTCTTGAAAATAGATAACGGCCATGCAAAAGCGCTGCCATATAGTGCTCCTACCATGTGCCCTCTCCTTAGCTTATGGGGCCTATTTAACAAATGTCTTGCGGACCTGATCCGACAGTGCGGATCAGGTCCGCAAGACATCGCTGAATAAAGAGAGCAATACACTCTCCGTATTCAGCATTGCACCAGCTGCTCACAAGAGCTGCAGGTGCAACGCCGCCCTCTGCTGACTCGCGGCCAATCGGCCGCCAGCAGGGGGGTGTCAATCAACACGATCGTACTCGATCGGGTTGAATTGTGGTGATTCCTGAGGCGGACAGGGTTATGGAGCAGCGGTCTTTGTGACCGCTGCTCCATAACTTGCCAGAAACACGGGCCGTCAAGCTCCGTTCGGAGCTTGATAGATAGGCCCTACTGTTCCTGCTTTTCAACAAAAGATACCAAGAGAATGAATAAAATTTGATAATAGAAGTAAATTAGAAAATTGTTTAAAATCACATGCTCACATCCCTTTAAGCACACAGTGTTCAGGGTTAAAGTGTACAGAATTCAAAACACTTATTGCCACAAGATAAAGTCGAGCCCATGTTTAATAAAGTGCTGTGCTGTAATATATCAAATGTGTAGAGTAGGGACTTCAACAGCACTTGAGAACTTCACATCTAATTATTAACATATAAAGAACACAAAACCAGCACACTGAGTTTATGTGAGAAACCTAATCAACTAGGGAAAAGTCATTTGTCAGAACAATTAACAATAACCAGGCTCTTGTGAGACCATTAAATATACAATATGACTTTTCTGCAAGCTCCAATAAATTAGTGCTTCATTTTTATATACCGTTAACAAGCGCAAAACAATTGATAAGCGCACAGCATGGACACAAACAGTAGCTTGCTCTATGGGATAATGTCCACTCTGATAGCAGCCTCTTTCAGCTCTCTTGTGCTTGTCCTGAAGCAGGTCAGTGTGGCCAAATTTAAACGCACCTTTAGGACCAAGAAATGAATCTTTGAACAAGAGAACTTTGAACAGATTATCCTAAGGCAGAGCCTCTTTTAGCTTACTTGTGCCTCTTCTGAAGTAGATCAGTCTGGTCCAGTCCAAAAGCACAGGACTAAGGAATTCTCCTCTAAAAAAGAGATCTGTACATGCACCCCTAGGTGGAGCCTGGAAAAGATCAGTATCTCTGAATAAGAGAACTGTACCGGAAGACATTGGGGTAGATTTAACAAGCAGCGGATTCTGCTATCTACCATTGTACTTTCTAGATAGCTCGAAATGTAAGTTAAGAAGCAAAAGTCATAAGACTGCTGGTATTTAAATTGTCCGCCACCTCTGAGGCAGCGGACAGCAATCAGCTCAATTGGATATGATTGGGTTAATTGATACACCCTGCTTGCGGCCGATTGGCCGCGAATGTGCAGGGGGCGGCATTGCACAAGCATTTCACTAGAAATGCTTGTGCAATGATAAATGCTGACAGCGTATGCTGTCAGCATTTATCGATGTGCGGTGGACATGATCTGCTACAGTGGATCATGTCCGCCCGCACATTGATAAATCTACCCCACAGCCTCTTTTAGCTTACTTGTGCCTATCACAGATGAAATGCTTGTGCAATGATAAATGCTGACAGTGTATGCTGTCAGCATTTGTCGATGTCCGTCCGCACATTAATAAATCTACCCCACAGCCTCTTTCTTTCCTAAGATATGGTGAATCCACCACATCATCAATTACTGTTGGGAATATCACTCCTGGCCAGCAGGAGGAGGAAAAGAGCACCACAGCAAAGCTGTTAAGTATTACTTCCCTTCCCACAACCCCCAGTCATTCTCTTTGCCTTCGGTGCAAGGAGGAGGTGAAGTTTTTGGTGTCTGACGATTTTCACTTCAATCAAGATTTTATTATTTTAAAGCCAGAGTAGGTTTTCTCTGATCTTTCCAAATTGGGTTTAACTGTACTCCACGTTAGTCTCTTCAGCAGGACAATGGTGGCTTTTAAGCAGTTAGGAACTTGTGAGGTGGGCTTCACTGCGTATTTCTAACATGTTGCTGCCCTTGTATAGAAAGCCAGTAGGTTTGCTCTGATATTTCTTTTTTCCACAGGTCTCTGTGAGGAGTGGCTTCCTCTCTTGCCGGGTGAGCTGTCTTCCTGCCGGACAGTGGAAGGTGCAGGTAAGTGCCATTTTTTGTTTTCTTCTGGGAAGAACTCTGGCACTAAAAGCAGTTTAGTCTGCACCTAAAATGGGACTTTATTAAAGACATGCCTGAGTTCAGGATTTATATGGCAGGGAAGCAGGCACTGTGAATGACTTAGAGAAATGGATCTAGTTAATTATTTAGAATCATTGGTGGCTCAGGTAGGCACCTCAGCTATATCGCTGAGGTTTAGAGGTCTGGCTCAGGTAGCCAGACCTCTCTTTGGTCAATTCTCACTTATAAGTGGGTTTTTTGCAAGTCGTTCTATATCCGTGTTGGGGATTTTTGATCACTTTTGGGAATTAATATTTAAAGGAAAAGTGTTAGAAGAAATGTATATATATATTTTTTTTTATACTTGCAATATAGACCAAGAGTCTGTGCCTTCTGTTGGATGCAAGCTTTGTTTCAATAACCAAGTGGAACCTCCTTTGCCCATTTGTTCTTCATTTATTAAAAGGACTCAAATGTATAAAGAGAGGTTGATGCTATTCAGGTACTGCCACAGTTTTTTCCTCAAACGTCCCAAACTTTATCGTCATCACATGCAGTGCCCTGCAGTTCCTCTCAATCTCCTGGAGGAGTTTATTTGCCTGCAGACATTGCTGCCCAGGTATCTTCTGCGGTATCTGAGGCATTAGCTGCCATTCCCATGCTTCAGGGTAGTCGCAAGAGGAAATTTAAAGATTCAGTTAGTAAGGTTTCTGATCCAGTTCCGGCTAATCAAGTTGCTCTTTGTCAGAAGTCTGAGGAGGAAGATACGTCAGTAGCCTCTGAGGGTGAAATCTCAGACTCAGACAGTATAAATCCTTCTTCTGATGCTGAAGTGGTATCCTTCAGATTTAAGCTTGAACACCTCTGTGTGTTGTTAAAGGAGGTTTTGGCTACTGTGGATGACTCCGATAATATTGTCGTTGTCAATCCTAAGAAATCTAGTAAACTAATCAAATACTTTGATGTTCCTTCCATTGTGGAGGTGGTGTTTCCTGTACCAGACCGTATTACAGAGATTATTGCACGGGAATTGGAAAGACCTGGGATTCCTTTTTCTCCATCTCCGATTTTTAAAAAGATGTTTCCAGTGGCTGACTCCATTAAGGAGTCAAGGCAGACGGTGCCCAAAGTGGAAGGGGCGATTTCTATTTTGGCTAAGAGAACTACTATTCCTATAGAGGATAGCTGTTCTTTTAAGGATCCAATGGACAAAAAGCTGGAGGCTTTTTTGAAAAAGATGTATGTTCATCAAGGTCTCCAATGGCAACCTGCAGTGTGTATTGCCACTGTGACAAGTGCGGCAGCCTACTGGTTCGATGCATTGTCTGATTCTCTTCAAGCAGAAACTCCCTTGGAGGAGATCCAAGATAGGCTCTTAAGTTAGCCATCTCCTTTATAACTGATGCTTATTTACAGGTTTTTAAGTTGGGAGCCAAAATATCTGGTTTTGCGGTACTAGTGCGCAGAGCTTTATGGTTAAAATCTTGGTCAGCGGATGTTTCATCTAAGTCCAAGCTTTTGGTGATCCCTTACAAGGGTAAGACCTTGTTTGGACCTGGTCTGGCAGAAAATATTTCCGATTTCACAGGTGGTAAAGTGTCTTTTCTGCCGCAAGATAAGAAAAAATAGATCGAAAGGACGAGTAGTTTGCGTTCCTTTCATAACTTCAGAGGTTAGCCATTCCCCGTCATCATCCAAGCAAGAACAGTCCAAACCTTCTTGGAAACCCAATCAGTCTTGGAACAAGGGGAAGCAATGAAAGAAACCTGCAGCTGATTCAAAATCAGCATGAAGGGTTTGTCCCCGATCCGGGATCGGATCAAGTGGGGGACAAACTTTCTCAGTTCTCTCAAGCATAAATACGAGATGTCCCAGACCCTTGGGCTGTGGGCATCATGTCCCAGGGTTACAAATTAGAGTTCAAGACTTTTCATCCCAATTATCTGCAGACCAGATAAAAAGAGAGGCGTTCTTGAAATGTGTTCAGGACCTTTCCGACCTGGGAGTGATAGTTTCAGTTCCAGTTCAGGAACAGTGTCTAGGGTTCTATTCCAATCTGTTCGTGGTTCCCAAAAAAGAGGGAACTTTCCGATCGATTCTAGACTTGAAGTGTCTAAACAAGTTTCTCAAAGTACTGTCCTTCAAGATGGAAACCATACGATCCATTATTTGCTTGGTTCAAGACGGTCAGTTTATGACGACCATAGACCTGAAGGATGCGTACCTTCATGTCTGCATTCACAGGGATCATCACAAGTTTCTGAGATTTGCCTTTCTGGACAAACACATTGGGGGATATTTATCAAAGGTCTGGTGAACCTGATCCGACAGTGCGGATCAGGTCCGCCAGACCTCGCTGAATGTGGAGAGCAATATGCTCTCTGTATTCAGCATTGCTCCAGCAGCTCTTGTGAGCTGCTGGTGCAATGCCGCCCCCTTTACAGATTCGCGGCCAATCGGCCGCCAGCAGGGAGGTGTCAATCAACCTGATCGTACTCGATCGGGTTGATTTTCGGTGATGTGTGTCCGCCTGCTCAAGCAAAGGTTATGGAGCTGTGGTCTTTAGACTGCTGCTTCATAACTGGTGTTTCTGGCTAGCCTGCAGGCTCGCCAGAAACAGGGGCCCTCAAGCTCCATAAGGAGCTTGATAAATGGGCCCCTTTCAGTTTTTAGCTCTTCCGTTTGGTCTTGCCACAGCTCCCAGAAATGGAGGGGTGCCTTATCTGAACAACATTTTGGTTCAGGCACCATCTTTTCAACAAGCAAACTCTCATACAGAGATCTTGCTGTCTTTTCTACGTTCCCACGGATGGAAAGTAAATCTGGGTAAGAGTTCCCTTGTACAAGCTATAAGGGTAGTATTCTTAGGAACCATTATAGATTCTCTATTGATGAAAATATTTATGATGGAGGTCAGAAAATCCAAGATTCTTTCCTCTTGCCTCTCTCTACAGTCTGCTGTTCGGCCATCAGTGGTTCAATGTATGGAGGTAATTGGTCTGATGGTTGAATCCATGGACATCATTCCATTCGCTTGGTTTCATTTGAGAGCTCTGCAGTTAATGATGCCCAGACAATGGAATGGGGACTATACGGATCTGTCTCAGAGAATAGATCTGGATCAGTTGACAAGAGACTCTCTCCCGTAGTGGCTGCCTCAGGAACATCTCTGTCAGGGAACGTGTTTTTGGGAGACCTTCCTGCGTGATTGTGACCACGGATGCCAGCTTGCTGGGCTGGGGAGCAGGCTGGGACTCTTTAAAAGCGCAAGGACTCTGGACTCGGGAGAAGTCAGCTCTCCCCATAAACATCTTGAAGTTGAGAGCGATCTTCAATGCTCTGATGGCTTGGCCTCAGTTAGCCTTCACCCGGTTTATCAGGTTCTAGTCAGACAACATAACATCAGTGGCTTACATCAAACACCAAGGAGGAACTTGGAGTTCTTTAGCCAAGAAAGAGGTGGCTCAGATTATTAAGTGGGCAGAAGCTCACAGTTGCTGTATATCTGCCATCCACATTCCAGGAGTGGACAATTGAGAAGCGGATTTTCTGAGCAGACAGACTTTTCAGCTCCATCCTGAGGTGTTCTCCAGTTTGATCCTCTAATGGGGGTGCTGGATCTAATGGCGTCTCGACAGAATGCCAAGCTCCCGAGGTACGGTTCGAGGTAAAGGGATCCTCAGGCCGCTCTGATAGATGCTCTGGCGGTCCCTTGGAATTTCAGACTGGCATACCTGTTTCCTCCGTTCGCTCTCCTTCCATGAGTCATTCCATAGATATTAAGTTGTTATCTTGGAAGGTTTTGTTTCTTGTTGCTATCTCTTCCGCTCGGAGAGTTTTGGAACTCTCAGCTTTGCAGTATAATTCACCTTATCTTATCTTTCATGCTGATAAAGGGGTTCTTCGTACTAAGTTAGGTTTCCTTCCTAAAGTTGTTTTGAATAGAAATATTAAGTCCTAATCCTACTTGTCATAAGGAGCATTTATTACACAACCTGGATGTTGTGCGTGCCCTGAAATTCTACCTTCAGGTGACTAAGGATTTTCACCAGTCTTCTGCCCTGTTTGTTTGTTTGTTTGTTTCTCTAGGAAACGTGAAGGTCAGAAAGCAACAGCTACTTCTCTTTCTCTCTGGTTGAAAAGTATAATTTGTTTGGCCTATGAGACTGCTGGTCAGCAGCCTCCTGAGAGAATTACAGCTTATTCCACTAGGGCTGTCTCTTCTTCTTGGGCTTTCAAGAATGAAGCTTCTGTGGAACAGATTTGCAAGGCTGCAACTTGATCTTCTCTGCATACTTTTTTTAAATTTTACAAATTCGATACTTTTGCCTCAGTTGAGGCTTCTTTTGGGAGGAAGGTTCTTCAAGCAGTGGTGCCTTCTGTTTAGGTTATCTGTCTTGCCCCTCCCTATTCATCTGTGTCCTTTAGCTTGGGTATTGGTTCCCAACAGTAATTGACTCAACATATCTTAGGAAAGAAAACAAAATGTATGCTTACCTGATAAATTTCTTTCTTTCCGGATATGGTGAGACCACGGCCCCGCCCTTTTCTATGTTTAGACAGTTCCTTTTTTCTAAAACCTCAGGCACCTCTACACTTTGTTTAGCTTCTTTTTCTCCATTTACCTTCGGTCGAATGACTGGGGGTTGTGGAAAGGGAAGTGATACTTAACAGATTTGCTGTGGTGCTCTTTGCCTCCTCCTGCTGGCCAGGAGTGATATTCCCAACAGTAATTGATGATGCCGTGGACTCACCATATCTGGAAAGAAAGAAATTTATCAGGTAAGCATACATTTTGTTTTTAGCTTACTTGTGCCTGTCACAGATGAGAGCTTTTCTAATAAACATCAGTTTGGTCAGTCTCTGGCCAGCTTTTAAATACCAGAAAATTCTCCTCTGAACACGAGATTAGCATAAGTAACATAAATGCACAGTGAGCAAGAGGTGAACGTCTGGTCACAGTAGAATTTGCTAATCAAATGAAGTATAATAAAAGTGCGGTGCAATAATACGAACTCTGAATCGCAAATGAACAGTAGATTTTTTTTCAGACAAATTTTAAAATTCCTTTACATTTTACTACCCCTGTATCATGTGACAGCCATCAGCCAACCACAGATATACATGTAATATAGTGAACTCTTGCACATGCTCAGTAGTAACTAAAGCCTCAAAAAGTGTCCATATAAAAAGACTGTGTACATTTTTATAATGGAAATGTAAATTTGAAAGTTTTTTTATTTGTATTTTCATGCTTTATCTGTATCAAATCTGTAAAGCTCAGAAGAAGAAAACAAATAAAAACAGCTGGTTCTATGGGGATATGTCCAAACAGGGTGCAGCCTATTTTACCCACTTGCACATTGTACGGAAGAGAACTTGCCAAAGTGTATTGGGATCATGTCATCCAAAAGAGTCCAGGGCCCAAATACCATGTTAAAGCCCCCTGAACAAAAGATATATGTTTCAGCCTATATGGGGCTTGTCAGTAAAAGTTCTGCTTTATCACTCTAGGCAAATTTTAATGGGACATTCCCTCAGCATTAAATCTCCATTAAGGAAAATAAACAACAATGCAATATCTTGTCTCATTTGCCGTAAATGGCATTAAAATTTGACTTATTCCTGAACTTCTCTTGTATTGTAAAACCTTATAAAACTGTGGTAACAAAATGACAGCGTTAAATTATATTAAAACATTTATTTTGCAAAAATGCAGCACTTAAAGAGATATGAAACCCATTTTTTTCTTTCATGATTTAGATAGAGCAGCAACTTTCTAATTGACTCCTATTATCAATTTTTCTTTGTACTCTTGGTATCTTTATTTGAAAATGCAGGAATGGAAGCTTAGGAGCCGGGCCATTTTTGGATCAGCACCTAGTTAGCGCTTGCTGACTGGTGGCTAAATGTAGCCACCAATCAGCAAACACTACCTAAGGTGCTGAACCAAAAATGTGCTGAATCCTAAGCTTACACACCAATCAGCAAGCGCTACCCAGGGTTCTGAACAAAAAATGGGCCGTCTCCTAAGTTTCCATTCCTGCTTTTCAAATAAAGATACCAAGAGAACAAAGAAAAATTGATAATAGGAATAAATTAGAAAGTTGCTTAAAATTGCGGCTCTATCTAAATCATGAAAGTTTAATTTTGACTAGACTGTCCCTTTAAATGCTGAAATAAGTTTATTTTTCCTATGTTTTCAAGCTTGACAGCCTGTAAACATTTTGCCCCCATCTCACTTCCTCTTTGTTGTCAAATTGATTGTTAACTTCTATTAATTTACATTTTCCTACCATGCTGTGCAGAAATCTGTGTATAAACTTTCGGCTAGATTACGAGTCTTGCGTTATGAGTAAAAAAGCAGCATTAAGGCTCATAACGCTGCTTTTTTACTACCGCTAGTATTACGAGTCTTGCAGATTTAGGGGCACCGCAACACTTTTTTGGCCTTACAGCAAATCAACTTACGCAATTTGCGTATAGTCTATTTTCAATAGGACTTTCATAGCGCCGGTATTACAAGCTTGTCCTGGGAGGCCAAAAAGTGAGCGGTACAGCCTATACCGTCAAGATTCGTAACGCATTCTAAAGTCAGTAGTTATGAGTTTTACACTACAAAGCGTAGCATAAAACTCATAACTAAAGTATTAAAAAGTACACTAACACCCATAAACTACTTATTAACCCTTAAACCGAGGCCCTCCCGCATCGCAAAGACTAAATTTAAATTATTAACCCCTAATCTGCCGCTCCGGACATCGCCGTCACTATAATAAACATATTAACCCCTAAACTGCCGCACTCCCGCACTCCCACCTTGCAAACATTAGTTAAATATTATTAACCCCTAATCTGCTGTCCCTAACATCGCAGCCACCTACCTACATTTATTAACCCCTAATCTGCCGCCCCCAATGTCGCCACCACTATATTAAATGTATTAAACCCTAAATCTAAGTCTAACCCTAACACCCCCTAACTTAAATATATTTAAAATAAATCTAAATAAAAATTACTATCATTACCTAAATAATTCCTATTTAAAACTAAATACTTACCTATAAAATAAACCCTAAGGCCTAGATTTAGAGTTCGGCGGTAAAAGGGCTGTTAACGCCACGCGTGTTTTATGTCTAACGCACGGCATTGTTTGACTCCGGTATTTAGAGTTAAAATAAGACCATCTAACGATGCTCCTAACGCGTGTATGTCACACGCGTAATACTGCCCGCGTAAGACAGTCTCCCATAGAGATCAATGGGAAAGCAAAAAAATAGCTTTTTTCACCTAACACTCGATCTCGCGAGAATACGCACAGCTCAGTCATATGACGCATACCACATCATGCACAACAATAACACGCCGCAAATGTCACAACAACAATCAATCAACAAATCACACAAGCATTACACATTCACAAGCGGGGGATGTTTTAATAAAATTTTTATACGGGGAATACGCATATACTTTAAGATGCGGAAAATCGCAAAATAACAACAAGGATTAAAAATGATATACATACACTAGAAAAAAGATCGTATTCAATATCACTATATATTAGGACAAACATACATATACAACACTTCACTAATAACACACCATCGCAAATTCACATTTAAAAGGAATACTATTGGACAATGTTAGAGAAAACGACCACTATGACATCATCGCATTCTGCACATTCCACAAATACCAACTCAAAATGAGCATGCGCAAATTCACACACCTAATACACATTGCAATAATATTAATTGCTAATAAAGCACACCTGAACACTATTTACAACGCAAATAGGTACATCATTAAACATTTACACAGGGTATATAAGCACCACACAAGCATGGCTTCTTTGACTGTGTTGCTGTTGGGTCTTTGGAGATTGGAGGTTTAAGAATAGAGAGTTTGCGAATTTTTGAGAGTTAGTGTTAGCGTGAGAGAGTCAGTTGGTAGTGTTAGCGTGAGAGAGTGAGTGAGTTAGTGGTAGTTAGTGGGAGTGGGAGAGAGTCTGTTAGTGGGAGCGTGAGTGAGTTAGTGGGAGTTATTAGTGAGAGTTGTTAGTGTGAGCGTCAGTTAGTGGTAGTTAGTGAGCGTTAGTGGGAGTGTTTGTTAGTGAGAATTAGAAGTAGTGTGAGTTAGCGAGCGAGTGATTTTTCTGTACACTTAACACATTTACACGCAAACACATTCAATACATACATACACTTATCAATAACACTACATACACTCCATACCCCCTACCCCCTCATACTACACTCCATACCCCATTCCTTGTAGTCCCATTCCCTTTCATCCCATTTACTCTTATCCCATACCCCATACCCATCCCATACCCATCCCCTAGTTACATTTAGTTTACATATCCTCCTTTTAGTCTTATTCTTTTCGTTTATTTAAAGACTCCTTACCCTCTTTGTTTTTTACATCCCTCTCACACTTTAAGCACCTTTTTTGTCTTTTTAGTTCTTTATTTTGACCCCCTTTAATTTCATCACACTCACTTTTTGTTTGATTATTTGGGGTTTAGTTTAGGGAAGAGATGGAGGCCAGGCAGGGGACAGGTAGAGGGGGGAGTAGAGGGAGGGGGAGAGGAACAGGGCAGGAAGGGGGGCAGGAAGCGGGGGTGGAAGCGGTGGGTGGACCCAGCCACTTGGTTCAAGATGACCAAGTGGCTGGGCCCAGTGGCGGTCAGAGTAGGGCTTCACAGTCCGGGAAACAGAGGGCATCGTCACAGGGGAAGGCCAAGGCGACCAGGTAGGCGAGGTTTTCGATGGAGGAGAAGGAGGCCCTCGTAGAGGCCTATATGGCCAGGCATAGGATGCTGCAGCACCAAAAGACCACCCCGACTGACAGGAGGAGGCTCTGGAATGAGATTAGGAATGCAGTCAATGCAGTGGGTGGCCGGAACCGCGATATGGATTCTATCAAACATCGGTACCGGGACTGTAAACTTGAACTGAAAAAAAAGTTAAGCCTGGAGGCCCGACATGCCGCAGGGACCGGTGGCGGCCCTGCCATTGAAATAGAGTACTGCCGATGGGAGGAAATGTTGCGTCCCAGCATCTCCGAGGTGGAAGTAGTCGGTATCGGAGGAATCGATACCGGGAACCTGCCACTCTCATCTGACGGTAAGCTTATTGAACAATAATTTCACATAAAAATGTATTTCAAGGGACACTATACGCAAACATTTACTTTCATGATTGAGGTAGCGAATACAATTTGTCAAAACATTCAAATGTACTTATATTACCTCATTTGATTCATTCTTGAGATATATTTTAATGAAGAAATAGCCATGCACACGGTGAAACAATCACAGGAGGCAGCTATATTCAGCTAACAATCAGCATCTTATAAGCATATTTAGATATGCTTTTCAGCAAAGAATATCCAGAGAATGAAGCGAATTAGATAAGAAAAGTACATTCGAAAGTTGATACAAAATGTATGCTTCTAAATCATGAAAGATAAAACATTGGGTTTCATGTGTTAAGTATCCGATTAATGCTATAACGTTGTTTACACGCATTCAATTACTTTGCGGTTACATCAGTATCTAGGCTATAGGTTAGGTGTGCATTTAAACAGACTTAAAAAAAACGCAAAAACATTCACATTGACCAGATATCACAAACACGGTTTATGAAAAAGATGAAATCGTATTGATTGTTTGTTAGATTTCAAAGTGGATTAATGATTCTGCATTTGTAATTGTATCGTAAGCTAAGTCATTTAAACCTTTATTTGCAAATATGCTAATATATACATTTTTTTTTTTCTTTTTTTTTTTTTATATACAGAGTCTGGGGACGAGGCAGCACAGCCTCCTGCATCTCCCCGGGATGAGAGTGGTGGTGAGGAATTTCCACTTCGGAGGGAAGAGGCCCCCCGTGACGAACAGCGCACGGGAGATGATCAAGAGGCCCCGGAAGCACAGGAGGAACCCGCGGAACCCGAGGTCCCTCAAAGACCCGCACTCCGCCGTGCACGGGCACCCCGCCGTGCACGGGTTCAACATGCACAACAAGAGGAAATAGCGGAGGTGCGGGTTCTACTGGAGTACATAGACCAGATGCGTACCTCCCGGATAGAAAATATAGAAGGACGACACAGAATACTTGATGGCCAAAATCAGATTATTCAAGGCCAAAATGAAATCATAAACATACTGAATAGAATAGAAGAAGGCCAAACAAGAATATTTAATCTTCATCAACAAATGTTCACTTTTTTCCGGGAGGCGCATGCTGGTCTACCTCCTGTTGCTGTGCCTCTTGTTGCTGGGCCTCTTGCTGCTGGGCCATCTCCTCCTGCCGGCCCATCTCATCCTCCTCAGCCATCTACTCCTCCTACTCAGCCATCTACTCCTCCTCCTCCTCAGCCATCTACTCATCCTCCTCCTCAGCCATCTTCTCCTCCTCATCCATCTTCTCCTCCCCAGCCATCTACTCCTCACCTTGGTCGTCCCAGTACTCTTCCTTCCACTCCTCCCACAACAGCTCCAAGGAGGACTCTTCGGAGTCGGCAGTTGCCTCTCCCAGAGCCTCAGCCCCGTGGGAAGAGGGGAAGGAAGAGGAAGTAAGTATTTTTTTCATCTTCACTGCTTTTTTTAATTTAATGTGTAATGGATAGGTATGTGATGATGTGGTTTTCATACACTTGTGGACCACACTCTGTATATAATCGACTTCTATGGGGCCGGGTCCATGGAGGCAGATTGTTTGCAGAGTGTGGGTTATAAGTGTGTGAAAACCACATCATCACATACCTATCCTTGTTCATGATATTGATTGGTTTCTGTGATGTGATGTCCAAACTGTTTCCCCAATCGCTAACTCAATTACCATAACAATTTTCCATGATGGCATATTACTGTTTGAATGCCAATAACACAGCTTAAAGGGACAGTCAGAAAATTATTGATTACAAAGAAAACACTGTATTACGCATTATAAAGTTTGAAACAACAAAACATGGAGAAATACATGTGTGACTTATGTGCTTACCCTTGTATCTATGACTATGAAAAATGACCACTTATTTGTTGTTCTGACATAACAACATTTTAGATATCAATGATCAATACATGGTCAATAATATGCTGTATGAGCCCAAGGTTTTACATATACAAATGCTATCAAAATGCCCTCTAGTGCTCAAATTGTATAATGATTACAAGCACTCTTCAAGATGGAAGAAATGAGCACACCAACCTCATAAGTTTAGATAGCAAATTTAAATAAACCCAGACAAATGTTCAATTGTTGAGAAACATTTGATATCCTTGATATTACAGAATTGACTTTTAGAATAATGACAAACATTATATATTTTCTAAACTGTCCCTTTAACAACATTACATATGCTAACACATATTTTAAACTTGTTGGTATATCTACATGTACTTTGTCAAATTAAAAAAAATTGAAATCACATTTATATTGACGTGTTAAATAAAGTCTATTTTCTTTAAGAGACATTATTGTGTTAATATTTTATTGTAAAGACATTTTTATTTAACAATGAATATGGTTTAAAGTCCTTTTAGGAGGGGGGGGGGGGGAGAAAATATGCTAACAATAATATATTTGAAGATTAAACTATGTGGATCTCATACATGATACAAAAAACAACATTTGCATTCAAGGGACAGTATCCTATATTTTTAACATAACTGTATGTAATAGACACTACTACAAACAACAAGATTAACATATACTGATATCAATCTTAAAAAGCTTCAAACAATTGAAAATAAAATTGGGTTAGCTATATTGAAAATATAGACGAAACCCCCATTACAACCGTAAAACAACACAATACACCATCATTAACATATGAAAAGACCCTTTACACAAACTGGAGAAAGCTGGAGAATGTACTCACATGAAACTCAGAGGCTTTGCGAGGAGTAAGAAAATTACTTACATTTTCTTAGAACAGAAGAAAAAATAAACGTATTGGTTAAACAATGGACTATGTAACTAGAGACAAAATCCAAGCTTTTGATTTATAATGTGAGTGTCTAATGAACCTTTAATAAAATATACAACGAAATTACATTTAAAGGAAGAAGTCGGCATCATATATTTAGCATATGATAAAGATAAATGCATATTGATTAATTTATTCAAACACAATAGCGCTTATTTATTAATTAGATATATTCAACATTAAACACAACATTAATTTTTTAAGAAAAAGGAACATATTGTTGACAAACATATTAAACATGGACTGTAGAGATTTGCACTTGCCTAGAAATATCCTATGCATGAAAACATTTTTCTTTAGTTCGTTGATTCAACCAGACATACAGCAAAAGAGAATGTGGTGGTCTTTATCAGCTACGGGTCAACAATGTAACATGATGCAAATAATACATATTCGCAAGCTTTTTAAAATTGGATGCAGTCACAAACGTTTTTAACGTGCACAAATATTGCGGGACTACGTAATCCAATCAGACGTTTTTTTAACTTTACATGTGCCGTCTTAACATCGCGCTTCCTTGATCACGTAAGAACGCCATCCAATGAAAGGCACATTATTGATCACGTAAGAACGCCCAAAATAAAAGGCGCATCCTTGATCGCGTCAAAACGCAATCCAATAAAAGGCATATTCCTGATCACGTAAGAACGTCAGTCAATACAAGGAATCATTGGACAGCCTGGCAGGTGACGTCTTAAGCAACATGGCGCATCCGAGATCGCTGAAAAACCGCTGACAATACAAGGACTCAGTGACAGCTTGGCATATCACTAAGAAACGTATTTATATTTTAGGAACTAGTATGTGTGTAGATTGCTATCTAGGAATGACAACAAATCCTGATTCATCTTTTCGGACTTGACTGTACCTTGAACTATAGCTATGGTGTATATCTTTAACATTTAAAAGATACACATGAGAAATACATATGCCATTGATGTTTTAAGATATGTTTGGATTGTTGTTGAATAACAATAGTTATACATGTATTGATTAAACGTGTCATTTATTCAGGTTTAATTATTGTCAGCCTACCTATAGCCATATATGGGAGGAGATGTATTTTGTTAACATATTGGTTAACTAATATTCATCATCTAAATTATTTGCATTACACACAGAGATTTATTTGGTTACACCTTTACACTAATATAGATTTGAAAATGAAATACAGGTGCTGTCAACATTACTATAAGATTGTTTATTAATAAAATTATATGTCTTTGTTCTTGTAAAAAGGACAAAAACGCTTTACAAATGGAAAAACATTCATTAACAATTGTGATCAACATCACTTAAAGGGACATTATTTTGTTTTTAAAAAGAGCATACACATAGTCAATACTATTTCAATAAAATGAAGACTTTACAGGGATTATATCATTTTATCAATACTCAGATCATTTGGTAAAGGTGCATCAATTCATGCAGACTTTCTAAATGCACACATGGATCTGAACATTTAAATATACATATATACACAAATACCAATCTATATATACATATATAAAGAAATTACTCTGCTAATCATAATCAGGCAATGATAGAGCTAAGAGAAAATTATATAAAGACAAATAATAAGATTACATTGGAGATGTTAATCTTAAAGTCATTTACTATTGTCTTACATATATGATTTCAGTATAAAAAATATATTTGGTAGGTCCCTTTAAGGATCAACAACATAAACTAGAGCTTTCAAAAAATAACAGGAAGAATGAGGACAATTATTTGCGAAATAAAATGTATTTTATTAGTATGTAAGAAAACATACACAACGTTTATAAATAATCTTGTAAAAATAAGGAATCTATGAGCCATATGACAAGGTAACACAGTGCATCACAGTCCATGAAGAGAGTTGCCAAGGGCCAGCATAGCCCCATTGGAGACACATGGCAAGGTAACACAGTGCATCACAGTCCATGAAGAGAGTTGCCAAGGGCCAGCATAGCCCCATTGGAGACACATGACAAGGTAACACAGTGCATCACAGTCCATGAAGAGAGTTGCCAAGGGCCAGCATAGCCCCATTGGAGACACATGACAAGGTAACACAGTGCATCACAGTCCATGAAGAGAGTTGCCAAGGGCCAGCATAGCCCCATTGGAGACACATGGCAAGGTAACACAGTGCATCACAGTCCATGAAGAGAGTTGCCAAGGGCCAGCATAGCCCCATTGGAGACACATGACAAGGTAACACAGTGCATCACAGTCCATGAAGAGAGTTGCCAAGGGCCAGCATAGCCCCATTGGAGACACATGACAAGGTAACACAGTGCATCACAGTCCATGAAGAGAGTTGCCAAGGGCCAGCATAGCCCCATTGGAGACACATGACAAGGTAACACAGTGCATCACAGTCCATGAAGAGAGTTGCCAAGGGCCAGCATAGCCCCATTGGAGACACATGGCAAGGTAACACAGTGCATCACAGTCCATGAAGAGAGTTGGCAAGGGCCAGCATAGCCCCATTGGAGACATATGACAAGGTAAAAGAGTGCATCACAGTCCATGAAGAGAGTTGCCAAGGGCCAGCATAGCCCCATTGGAGACACATGGCAAGGTAACACAGTGCATCACAGTCCATGAAGAGAGTTGGCAAGGGCCAGCATAGCCCCATTGGAGACATATGACAAGGTAAAAGAGTGCAACAGGCACAACAATAAACAGAAAAAAAGGCCAAATGGCAACACTAACAATAAAAATTCAACATGTGGACGGAGGATTCTTATCTGCCACCATGGAGCATATCCAGATCCTCCACTTACTGGTCATCCTCTTCATTGTCCTGTGCATGTCCAGCTCCAGATTCAGGCCTTGAACGTAATTGCATAATTTCACGCAGAGTCAAGTCCTGAACCCGGAGCTGGGCCTGCATGGTGTCGTTCATCCCTCTCAGGACAGCTGCGTTCCTCAACACGGCCTGCTCTACTCTTGCTATCCCTTCTAGCATGAGCCATGCTGAGTCACAGCCTAAAATAAAATAAAATTAAAGATTAAGGATAATTACACAACAGACTAAAAATTTTAATACATACATTGTCATCATAAAGACAAATAATTATTTACATTAATTAGTTTACATTTATTCTTTACACATGAATTAGGTTATTCAGACAGACAGAAATCATTAAAGGGACATGTTACTCAAACATGTTGTCCCCTTTAATTGGTTTTAGATGATCCACTTATACAGCTTGAGTGTATCAAATCTTGTTAAAGGATTTACATTGTACTTACATCAGAAATTTAAAAATTTAATTTAGACTGTGGTAGGCACACCTATCCTTAAACATTTTTGCATTGAGGACAAGCTGTGTAAACATAGCAACCAGAAGAAATTACATTCCCACTGGGTTAGACAAGAGATAATGTATCCACATTTGTACATAAAATTTTGGATCCAAGTAGTGGTGATTGGTATATGTAGTGATATCCAATTAAAGGGACACTGAACCTAAATATTTAATGGACTCATTCAGATAGAGCATGACATGACAAATCTTTATAAATTACACATATTCATTATATGTTTTAATTCTCAAGCTATATTTTGAAAGCAAGAATGTTGCTTTTTATGGAAGCAAATATTTGTTTATTAACTTTGTTTGTGCATGCTGGTTGATGGATACATTCATCCAACAATAAAGAAATGATGGCCAGATTTATTTTATTGTTTAAACTAATTATAGTAATTACTTTTTTTACAAAAATATATCAAGAGAATGACGAATAATTAATAAGAGTATGAAATTATAAATTTGATTAACATTGCATGCTGGATTTGATTCACAATTTAACTTCACTGTACCTTTAAGTATCTTATAAAGTGTATTTAGAATGATACTTACAGCTGTGCCTGGGAAGGACAATCTGACACCCAGGACAATGAAGGTTGAGACAGGGGGGGGGGATGGGATTGGCTTGGGGAGGGATGTGAATGGCTTGGGGAGGGGTGAGCTGCCGCTCCGGGGTAGGCCGTACAGCTGGGGAGTGGGGAGTTTGGGTCTGGGCAGCTGTACGGGCCAGAATACGGGGAGAGCGGCGAAGGGGGGTGTATGGGCGTTTTTTGGGAGGGACAGGATATGAAATATGGGAAGGGCTGGCAGTGGTCTGGGCATGGTCATGAGTTTGGTCATGGGAAGGGCTCTGGGTCTGTGCAGGGGTGTGGCCATGGTCATGGGTGTGTGCATGGGGAGGGGTCTGTGACTGGGCAGGGGCGGAAACCAGATGACCAGAAGTGGTGGATCCATCTGAAAATGTAAAGAAAATATATTAACATCTCATACATCCTGACATCAAATCAACGCATTTCAAATTGATTATGTTTTCAATATACTTCGAAGTGTGTTTGAATATTTAAACAATTCTGAAATGAGGATATGGTATGTATATAGGCACTCAGATGAATATCAATGACTGTCTGTACAATTTGAACCTTATTATTGTTTTTTGGCATGGAATATGCATGTGACATAATGATGGCATGAATTAGAAATATTTCAAAATAAATATACAAGCAGAATTTCATGCTGCCTGATATAGAAAGGGGGCAGTAGTGTATTTGAACAGACAAATAATATTCCTTTTTAAAGGGAAAAAGCTGTAGACTTTTAAGGTCTTCAATAAAATGATTTCCAAAAAAAAAACATGTTGGAAACATGATAGATATATTTCACATACCATCAGACTCCAAGGCAGCCTCTTCCTCCTCCGTCCCACATGTGACAGCAATCTCTGTAAAACATAACATGTTGTGTACACGTTAAGATCAGATATTATAACATATGTTACTGTTGCTCAAATACGCACATCAATGTTGCATTAAAGATATACACACACAAAGTTATGATTTACATCATTTTGATGGAGCATACAAATGACAATAGATTTGTTATTGTCAATGAATATTAATTTTAATGTATTGTTTGTATTAATGTTAAATTCATAAAAGCATAGTACATAGAACATTTAAGATTTCTCATGTGTGTATAACTTGATGACTGTTGTCAAAAAATCTAATGGAAACAAACATATGTTATACATCTTATGAATAACAAATGTGCAGACTAATAAAGTAGAAATTATTAATCGTTCAATATGAAAAATAAATTAATATATAATCAGAAGATAAATATTTTGAATTTTTATAATGTTATGCTTCATCAGAATCATGATCATAATATTGATTAGCAATACACCTTCAATTACATATAAATGAGTCAATGGACTTACCAGGAGACCGCAAAGGCGTCTCTATGTCACTGCTGGATTCCTGTGGGATCACCACACCAACTCTCTCTATGAATGATATAGATATATATTATTAAACACATTTTGGATATCACTAAATCACATCTGTCTAGAATTTTAACATTAATCAACTTTAAAATGTGAAGAATAGAGCAGTCATTACACAAGAAAATGCTTGATTGAATCAAGGGGATTCTGTAAAAATATCTGTATTGAACATATGTTTAATGTCAGACTACATTAGACATCAAAGTCATCTCAGATGCTGCTATTGCATATCTAAATATACCCAATGATCAATGTTCTTAACCCTTTAAGGACACGCCTTTCACTTTGCTCAATTGTTTTATGACGGAATAATTCCGTCATATGTCCTTAAGAAGTTACAAGAATACACACAAACCACATATTGAGTAGCATCTGTTGACAAATCTAAACAAACACATGTGTCACATCGAGCCATTTTTGCAATGTACAGTAATCTTGTTTAGGACACAACACATATTTATCACAATACAAAACAAAATTGATTATTACAAATATGTAATCATGGTGCTGTTAGAGTATGCAGATATCTATAAAGTAACTCCAACAGAGAATGTGATTTATATATCAATAGTTTTTAATAAAAAGAATGTAAAGATGAATGAATCTATTTTGTCTTAAAGGGACACTGACATGATTAATTTAAATAATTGATTTCTATGTTCAAACTGTAAAAAATGATTTAACATTGACTCCTATTATAATTAGAATGTTGCTCGATATTAATCTTAAAGGCAGATAAGGAATATTGGATTCAATAAATATTGTTTGTTGAAGGTATCCACCAATCATCAATAAAAACCCAGGTTGGTCAACCAAAATTTAGATGCACATCAACGTACTTTCTTTATTTTACAATACATTTAGCAATAGAATATGTCACATATGATGATAGTATTATATTTTTGTGTTTATTAATATTGCATACTGTATCTGAATGACAATATTAATAATTGTAGCTCAGTATCCCTTTAATGTAAAATTAAATTGATTCCACAATGTTGTTGTTAATGAATTATCTACTCCATATGTTGATGTCATGAATGGTATTGAGCATGCAATTAAAATGTAATATGTTATTTAAGGATATCCGAATAATTATTTAATTTTCATCTATTAAATAGACATTACATCTAAATATTGAACAATGTGTATTTAGTATGTAATGTTCAGTCCATGTTTCTAAGACAAATGTCAATTAAAAAGAGACATACCATACTGTGACAAGCCCTGGCTTGAGGATCCAGCAGCCACATCCATATCTGTAATATATTAAATGAGGATTGCATATCATTAATACTAATCATGCCATGTTTAAAAAAATTACATTAATAACAAATCAATTGAAAAATATTAATCCTTTGGTAGTCCCATGAGTTAATAGTTTCCTCAATTAAATTAATTAAAAATATATCCTGGACTCTTATTTTCAATCAGTTGTGTTGTTTACTGTATCTTTAAGAATATCTGCTTGTTATTACATAATCATCAATTGATGGCCATATGTTATAATTGTTTTGTATTATTGGTTTTTTATTAGCTATAATATTGAAAATAAGAATACTGTATTCTTCACTAATCTAAGAATTCCCATTTAATTTTTAACAACATGTATAAAGCAATGCCACTTTCCGCAAACCCATGTTAACGTGGATGAGAAATGCCATTTTCGCGATCATTGCGCAATGATTCTAAGCGGAATTACGCATCCGTCATTTCACCAATATGTATAAAGCAATGCCACTTTCCGCAAACCCATGTTAACGTGGATGAGAAATGCCATTTTCGCGATCATTGCGCAATGATTCCAAGCGGAATTACGCATCCGTCATTTCACCAATATGTATAAAGCAATGCCACTTTCCGCAAACCCATGTTAACGTGGATGAGAAATGCCATTTTCGCGATCATTGCGCAATGATTCCAAGCGGAATTACGCATCCGTCATTTCACCAATATGTATAAAGCAATGCCACTTTCCGCAAAACCATGTTAACGTGGATGAGAAATTACATTTCCGCTCTGTGACGCATATTCTGTAGAGCGCAAGAAACATCATTCCTATTTCATGTGTCAATAATCTAAAATCAGATATCTAAACATCATATGTAGTGTATGTTGTGAGATCTGTATAGGTTTAGTATCTGACTATATGCACATTTTCTAAAAGTCTAATAAAATATTAACATATTATATGAAGTTGGATAATTACCTGGTTCAGATTCTCTATCATCTCCTCCCAGGCCACCGGACGGAGAAGCATCTGCCCTGTCCCCCGCGTCAGGACTTTCAGATCCCGCAGCTGGGAGGGAAGAAGAGGAGGCCGAGGATGGCGAGGATCTAAATCTTTTGGGGACCCGGAGATTGAGGAGCTCGCATAAAGTCACCTCATAAGGGAGTAGGTACAGTTTCCGCGGGGCCTCTCTTTTGCCACCTCTTTTACGGGCTTGTACCCAGTCCCTTATGAGGTTTACTTTTTTCGATAAACGCAACCTCATATCTCCGAATCTCCTCATGATCTGATCCTGGGTCCTCTGGACGTCACACACCAATCTAACCGCATTGGTGATAGACTCCCAGAGGGCCTTCTTAACGTGCGCATCTGTCAACCTCCTCTTGTTCCCAAACAGCTGGGGATAAAAGTCCTTGACGGCGTGGACCAGTGCAGCGCTCTCCTCCTTGGTGAACCTGGGAACTGACATGCCTGCTGGGTTGTCTTCTCAAATATATATATATATATAAAAATATATCTAGTACGCCTGCAGGCATTAGAGAACTGACAAAGATGGCAACGTGTAATGGACTTTTATATGGTGAAGTAAACATGAGATGCACCATGGGACAAGTTATCTGTACATCTGATTGGATAAAAGTTTGAAATATTGTTAGAATGTGTGTGAGACCATCCTGACTCAAGTTGTGTTTGTGTGATGAACTCTGATTGGCCGTTCCTTAATGTTTCATATCTTAGTAACTTCCTTACACATACCTCATGGTGGTGCTGTAACTTCATTTTTCATGTATACTTATTTGTAACTCATGGGCCTGTCATGCGGATATGTGTGACGCAGATTTAATATCCGTGATACGTTAAATATTAATGATTAAATACTCTTTAAAATCTAATACTGTCACATTATTAATGTTGTCGACATTTCTCGGTTTAATAACGGTCTGTTTCTTTAATACAAATACACATTTCATATTGTATGTCTTTATTGTTCTTTAAATACATTTATTGTGAAGTATTGACATTGCTCTATTAAATGCATTTCATAATGCACATTGATTGTGTGCTATTGCGTGACATTAGACTCTAATGTTTAAAGATGCTAATCTGGTGTTTCAAGATGCGTTTCCCACGCAATATTTATTAATGTTAAAATTCAGGTTAGAATGTCAGTAACTTGGATAATCTGTTTATAAATATTAAACTACAGCTTTGTTATTCGCAAATAAACCTCGAGCTTGTATTTGTCTGAAGTGCTCATATATGTTATTGTGCAATGGCGTCTTTAGTTTTAAAGAGACATTACAAACAATTGTATCAAATGATCTGTAGAGATAGAAGATTGTTTAGACTTTAAAATGTAAATAAATTTCTCTTAGTATTTAGATATCCTCAACATAAGAAATTTAAATGCACATGGTTGAGCCAATCACATAAGGCATCTCTGTGCATCCACCAATCTTCATCTACTGAGCCGATCTCGATATGCTTTTCAAGCAAAGTATGTCAAGATATCAAGATAAGTAAATACACTCTTTAAATCTCTTAAAGGGACACTGTCCCAACAAATTTAGCATTGGTGATTGAGCATGAAATGTTAATCAACTTTATTCTTTAATCAGATTATCAAATTTTAACAGTTATCTTGTTATGTTTCTTTGCAAATCAATAATGATATTTTATATTACGGACAATTGTTTAATAAAAACCTGGGTTGTCCTTGACGATTGTTGCATCAATTATTCCAAACAATCAAGTTCTGTCCAGAGTACTGAAGCAAATAAATTAGCTATTTACTGCCTTAATTTTAAAGTAATGATAGCAACATCACAATGAGCATTCATAATATGAGACAAGTTTTAAAGTTGATTCCAATAGAATACTCATTCAGAATGTATAAATCATTATTTTTTTAACTGTCTACCTTTAAGTATATTTTGAGTTCATGTCCCTTTAAATAAACATTTCACAATAATGCTTAAAATATCATAAACCTAGGCACCTTCCTTTTGCTAAATGAGTCTAACATATGAGTAAAGCAAAATAAGATTAAATTCTAGATTGTTTTACACACTGACTGAAATATATTTATTAAATGATGTCTTTTTTAGCCTTCAGTGTAGAGGGACATTAAGCTATATGTTATGTATGCATTTTGTATAATATTCTTATATTTGAACAACTTAATATGTTTTGTTATTCAATCATTATATTGTAATTATATATATTCTTGGATTAAATACATCTCTACATAGGCTATTTTGATGCTGATTGTTGTTTGCATATAGATGCCTTATATCATTGACTAAGATATGTGCATTTTTTTTTTAGAAAACAAGTATATTTAAAGACTGAATGTAATTCTATAGTACTTTCTAAATATGTTTAAATTCTTGTATGATATTTTTTAGAATCTATACAAAATATACTTTGTGATTGTCCCTTTAAGGACCCAAACATTTGGTATTTTTATTTAACATTGACAAAATAAACAAAAGGGGAATTTACATTCTATATAGATATTTGATGTCGAACCCAAGAGGTAAGATTGTAATAAATACATAATATTACTAAGTATAGTTAAATGACTCCACTAGAAAATTACATAGATTAACCTGGCATCCAATTACTAATTTTTAAAAATTATCAAGTTAAATGACCTACCATTCATAAATGTAATAATTTAAATAATTTCTATTAATTTTTTTAGATACCTAAGGAAGATACATGATCTTATACAATTATTTTTACATTCAACAACACTGTCACTTTCATGTAATTGAACCACTTCACCTTATTATATGTTAAACAAAAAATTATTTTACTACATATCCTAAATAATTGTAATATATACATTTTCAATATAAAAGCATTGAAGAATCTGACTCCCCAATTAATGTTATAAAATATATATTTATATTCTCGGAAGCATTTTATTTTCTAATATTAAAGCATTATTTTATCTTATGCATGTGCTTGTCAAATAGCCAACTACCAGTCATGGGAGTCCAAGTTTGATTTATTTACAGATTATATTGATATTTAGTAGAATCTGTTCAAAATAATGTATTTAATAATAAAATGTTTAGTATTAACATGTCAAAATATAATTAATCAAAAAAAATTAAATATTCCTGGAAGTCATCAGATGCCAATCTGAAAAGAAAAATAATAAAAATGGAACAAAGTTAATACACACGTTGTCAAATATTCATAAAATACATTTAAAATCATATGGTGTCTATGCTCTAACTTTGATCAACATTTTTTAAAGATAATCATTAAATTGATTTAAAATTCATGAAATACATACACCATTATATTGTTGATTAAAAATTCAATTTAAATATCCAAATTTCAAATTATACATAATAATGTATATCACATTTCAACAATATATGTATGCTGAACATAAATCTAATATTTCATGTCCATTCAAATACCTCTATATCAACTATAATATGTATTCCTTTTTCTGATTGTGATCCCTAAATATCTAATGATGAAATAAGTATGACTAATGTATGTAAGCTAACAATAATCAACATTCTTCATGTGATTCTTAACAAGCATGCACCAACCTGGATAATGCATGGTCTTTGAAAGTCAATTCAGGGGTAAACAGTTGATCTTCAATAGGTGTCTTATTCATCAGTTCATTAAATAGAGGACTGGGAAATACCATCTACAAAATAGAAAATCATCTAAGTGTCTCCAATAGGATGTCTCCACAGCCTTATTCTATCAAATAGTTTGCACTTACCATGTGAACATGTCTTTGTATGGTTTTCAAGGTCAGCAGAATTGAAAGATAATGCCAGACATGATCCCATTGGTATACTTCAATTTCAATCTTGGCTTTTTCCCCACTGTCAGTCTGGGCAATCTTGACTGTCAGGCTTCAAATTGTTCCCTTTCAGTCTTTAGATTAAGTCATCTCCCTAATGTAATAAATTTAATAAAAAAAAAATCATACAAGTGTGTGAATCAGTTCAGTACCCCTCTCCCACCCCCCATTTCATAATAAATATCTGTCACTAGCTTACTAAGCCTGTGTATGAACCTGTGTTATTTTCTAGCAAGTGTGAAGATGAGTCATATTGAGCATAAAAAACCTCTGTGTGACATTGAACCATAGTCATTCTAGAGTATCCCTTTCTGATTATGTACATTTTAAGTAATGTGTAAACCAAAATCTATTTATTACAATGTATGCCATATGATGTTTTTGTGTACAAATCATGCCAGCAACAGTCCAAACATTTCTACTTACCATCTGATGTCCTCTTTAAAAACCAGGTGGCAAAGACTCGCTATAGGACCCAATGCCCAGAGCATCACCTATATTATGAAAATTAAAATTTATTCTAACATTTGATCAATACTAACATGTTTGCACAATTCTCTACTTGTCATTTCCCTAGAGTTCACATCTATTGAAAATACTACACAGTCTAACTTCTATTCTTTACCGTCTAAAGTGGCGGTTGATGACGTCTGCTCTGACATCAAGTCCCTTGTCCTGGAATTCCCCCTCTAGAACAGGATCATCCTCCTCATCTCTGAGGAGGTCTCTGTCCACCGGGACGGCCTGCAGCATCCCAGCCCGCTGTGCAATATTATGCAGGACGCTACAGGCTACAACGATCTTCGCCACCTTCTTTGGGTTGTACTGGAGTGCTCCTCCAGAACGGTCCAGGCACCTGAATCTCATCTTCAGGAGCCCGAACATCCTTTCAACCACCGCCCTGGTTCTCTTATGAGCCCTATTGTAGCGCTCCTCAGACACATCAGTCGGGCTACGCAAGGGGGTAATGAGCCAAGGCCGGCTCATATACCCAGAATCACCTATAAATTTTGAACAGAACATAATTCAAACAGAATACTTAAACTAGTATATTGTTGTATAATTTTTTTTTAGTTAAAAACCATAATCCATATTAAAACTTGTCAGAAACATACCAATAAAAAAATTTCTATATTATTTTGTATCTTCCCATTTCAGCTAAGACATGCTACATATGCGTATTGTTCTGAAAACAAACCTTGTGTAAAATGCTAAATACATGGTTACATTGCATTCTCTATCTGAACACTTAAGGTAAGACATGCTACATATCTGCATTTAAATAAAACTAGACATTAGCAGAAAGAGACAATGACAGGGTTAAATTGCATGAGATAATAGCTTCCCATTTCAGCTAAGACATGCTATATATGCGTATTGTTCTGAAAACAAACCTTGTGTAAAATGCTAAATACATGGTTACATTGCATTCTCTATCTGAACACTTAAGGTAAGACATGCTACATATCTGCATTTAAATAAAACTAGACATTAGCAGAAAGAGACAATGACAGGGTTAAATTGCATGAGATAATAGCTTCCCATTTCAGCTAAGACATGCTACATATGCGTATTGTTCTGAAAACAAACCTTGTGTAAAATGCTAAATACATGGTTACATTGCATTCTCTATCTGAACACTTAAGGTAAGACATGCTACATATCTGCATTTAAATAAAACTAGACATTAGCAGAAAGAGACAATGACAGGGTTAAATTGCATGAGATAATAGCTTCCCATTTCAGCTAAGACATGCTACATATGCGTATTGTTCTGAAAACAAACCTTGTGTAAAATGCTAACTACATGGTTACATTGCATTCTCTATCTGAACACTTAAGGTAAGACATGCTACATATCTGCATTTAAATAAAACTAGACATTAGCAGAAAGAGACAATGACAGGGTTAAATTGCATGAGATAATAGCTTCCCATTTCAGCTAAGACATGCTACATATGCGTATTGTTCTGAAAACAAACCTTGTGTAAAATGCTAAATACATGGTTACATTGCATTCTCTATCTGAACACTTAAGGTAAGACATGCTACATATCTGCATTTAAATAAAACTAGACATTAGCAGATAGAGACAATGACAGGGTTAAATTGCATGAGATAATAGCTTCCCATTTCAGCTAAGACATGCTACATATGCGTATTGTTCTGAAAACAAACCTTGTGTAAAATGCTAAATACATGGTTACATTGCATTCTCTATCTGAACACTTAAGGTAAGACATGCTACATATCTGCATTTAAATAAAACTAGACATTAGCAGAAAGAGACAATGACAGGGTTAAATTGCATGAGATAATAGCTTCCCATTTCAGCTAAGACATGCTACATATGCGTATTGTTCTGAAAACAAACCTTGTGTAAAATGCTAAATACATGGTTACATTGCATTCTCTATCTGAACACTTAAGGTAAGACATGCTACATATCTGCATTTAAATAAAACTAGACATTAGCAGAAAGAGACAATGACAGGGTTAAATTGCATGAGATAATAGCTTCCCATTTCAGCTAAGACATGCTACATATGCGTATTGTTCTGAAAACAAACCTTGTGTAAAATGCTAAATACATGGTTACATTGCATTCTCTATCTGAACACTTAAGGTAAGACATGCTACATATCTGCATTTAAATAAAAATAGACATTAGCGTCGGTAAATAACAAATGGTTAAATTTAATCCTATAGCTGAACATGACGCTAACAGTTAAAAAATACAGGGCCAATTGTCAACATTATTAACCATGTTGAGCACAAATACTCACCAACGAGATAACCAGGGGGCATTTGTCTTTCCTCAAACTGGCTCCACAGGGACGACAGAGAGAGGATGCGGGCATCATGACAAGCCCCTCCAAAATTCGCATACACATGCATAATCCTCATCCGTGCGTCACAAACATACTGCACGTTGAGGCTATGAAAATGTTTGCGATTTCTGAAGGGCAAGTCATCAATTGGAGCACGCAGCGCAATGTGGGTACAATCTATGGCTCCCAAGACATTGGGCAATTGAGCAATATCAAAGAATTCCCGCTTCAGGCGCCTCCAATCACCATCATTCTGTGGGAATCCTATGTATTGCTTACTGATACGTACCATGGCGTTCAGAAAGTTATCAAACACCCCAGAGAATGTACCTTGAGCCAGGCCATGCATGTACAGTTCTCCGGATTGAAAACTCCCGGAGGCCAGGACGTATAGACAGCTTAGCATCTTACTCATGGGGGGAACAGCAGTCCTTATTTGTATACGTGGCTCCAAATGAGGTTTAAGAAGCTCGTAAAGGCCAATGAGCTGTTCGCGATCGAGCCGATACTTATGAAAAACCTCAAAGTCACTCATGTTTTCCAAGGTGGGTCTCACCCTGTAGACACGAGGACCTCGAACCAGACGACCCCTTTGTCTCGGTCTGAGCCGCCGAGGCTGCCTGATTCGACCAACAGCTAGTTCGCCAATAGCAGCACCAGCAGTGTCTACCATGTCATCGTCATCCATCTTTCAAAACAGCGTAACAAGGTATGCACTTGATCTGATGTGGATCACAAGTGATGCATTGGCCATGTTGTTTGTGGGATTTATAGTACAATTAGTCCAATGGTATTGAGTTTGTAATGATTGCTGATTGTATTCACTTGTTTGTATGTGAGCGGCGCGAATGCTTTCACAGTGGGCGTTTATTTGTTGTTTGCTGAAATGTTAGTTTCAAACAATGATTCTCAATGTGAAAGTGTCAAATATCACACATACAGTGCATGTTTGTAATGTTTGATCATATGCGTAATCAATATTTCTTAAACGCGATCTTATAGTAACAAGCACACGTCCAGGCTAACATGAATGAAAGTGCATAGTTGTGTATAATGTGCATCGAATGTGATCGATCAATGTTGCTGCAACATTGTTTGTAAACGATAAAGTAACATCTGTAGTATTGTATATATAAGTGATTTCAGAGCTGTCAATATTGTATGCGTCCCTTTAAAATCGCAAGAAGAATTCCGAACTTCCCGTCTGCCATCTGTAGTATTGTATATATAAGTGATTGCAGAGCTGTCAATATTGTATGCGTCCCTTTAAAATCGCAAGAAGAATTCCGAACTTCCCATCTGCCATCTGTAGTATTGTATATATAAGTGATTGCCGAGCTGTCAATATTGTATGCGTCCCTTTAAAATCACAATAATAATTCCGAACTTCCCGTCTGCCATCTGTAGTATTGTATATATAAGTGATTGCCGAGCTGTCAATATTGTATGCGTCCCTTTAAAATCGCAGTAATAATTCCGAACTTCCCGTCTGCCATCTGTAGTATTGTATATATAAGTGATTGCCGAGCTGTCAATATTGTATGCGTCCCTTTAAAATCGCAATAATAATTCCGAACTTCCCGTCTGCCATCTGTAGTATTGTATATATAAGTGATTGCCGAGCAGTCAATATTGTATGCGTCCCTTTAAAATCGCACTAATACTGAATAACTTCCGGCTGTCATCTGTAGTATTGTATATATAAGTGATTGCCGAGCTGTCAATATTGTATGCGTCCCTTTCAAATCGCACTAATACTGAATAACTTCCGGCTGTCATCTGTAGTATTGTATATATAAGTGATTGCCGAGCTGTCAATATTGTACTCGTCCATTTAAAATGGCACTAATACTGAATAACTTCCGGCTGTCATCTGTAGTATTGTATATATAAGTGATTTGCGATCTGACAATATTTCTTAATTGTCCCATTGAAATCTCCCTAATAATGCTGTTCCAAACAGTTGTTTACGTATATGTTGTATTGTAGTATTGAGTGTTAAAGTTCCTAAAGGGGCGGTACAGTGGTGAATCTGTGATGTGTATGGTTGAATCTTGTAATGACGTCATGATATTATTAACCTGCCTATGTAGTTGTGAAATCCTCATTGTGTTGTTGTATTTGACTACATTGTTATTGTGTGCTGAATAAAATCTAAATGTGTGCTTTGTGGTTGCGTGATGGGTGATGCGTGTTATGTGCATGTACGTATATATTGTGATTGTGTCCCACATATGCTGACTTCTATATAGCGGTGTGGCATTGTTGTTCCTTCCCATAAAGTGACATCTGTAATCTGGTGTAATGATGTTCTTGTTGTACGTAATTCCTAATGGTTTCTGGTGATGGAATCATGATGTTAAAAGTACAGTAAAATCCATATGTTGTGTTTTGTGATTCCTCTAGAAAATGTAATGTGTTTTTCCCCCATCATTTGAATGCACATGTATGAGTGAATGTTAAAAGTAATGTATGTGCATCCATGAGTGATCATGTGTTAAGCCTATGTAGATATGCTGTTGCTGCAAGCATATGAGTTGAATAACTGAAATGCAATAATAAAGGTAAATGAGAGGTGTTTCCCATTGTGTAGTGTTTGTGAATCCAGAAATGTGTCTAGAATTTTATTTTAATTTTAAATGTAATTTTATTGAAATAATAATGTGTTACTAGTGATGTGGATTTGTAGTTGATGTAATCTAAAAGTGTGAAACAAATTTATGGTGTTGTGAATATTTAATAATTAAAAACCATAAGTCCACCATAGGGAAATAGTCATTTCTTAATCTATTTATCATCGCTAGGTCTAACGCATAAAATCATGTCTTTTCTAGCGCTGGTATTTGGAGTTTTTCAGTCTACGCTATTTGCGTGCGTTAGGGAAATGAGGGTTTCGCGTGCACGAGCACGTCTTCCCAATAGAAGTCAATGGAGGCTCTAAAGATTTCTAATTTTTTTTTCTAAGACTGGTTTTCCTCGTAAAGTGAGTGACGTCATGAGCTTGTGTGAAAAAGTAACTAAATCGTGTTGTTTTTGTAATAAATAAAAATTTTGTGTATGTCATGTGGTGTATATTGTTTGTATGCATCGATGAGTGTATGTTTGTGATAATGTTATTAGTTAGATGTAGGTATATGAGGGTCTTTTCCCGTGTGTCAATGTAAGTCAATGGGAAAATGGATTTTTGTGGATTTATTTCAAACACCCGAGATCTCGCAACTTTAATCCTTTGTATTTTAACGAAAACAAAATAAATATGAAAAATAAAGATAGTGTAGTGTTTGTATGAGTGTAAGTGTACTTTGTGTAATATTTGTTTTGTGATTCGTGGATGTTTTTTTTGTCGGTATATGTTTACTACTGGGTCTGAGGTGGCGGTAGAAAGGTGAGCGTTAGGTGTATTTTGAGTCGCGGTAAATAAACTCTAAATACCGGAGTGCGTAAGAAACCAGCGTTAGGAGCCTCTAACGCTGGTTTTCACGGTTAACGCCGAACTCTAAATCTAGGCCTAAGCTTGCTACAATATAACTAATAGATACATTGTATCTATCTTAGGTTTTGTTTTTATTTTACAGGCAAGTTTGTATTTATTTTAATTAGGTAGAATAGTTACTAAATATATATTAACTATTTAATAACTACCTAGCTAAAATAAATACAAATTAAAAATAAATAATAATAAAACCTAACCTGTTTTACACTAACACCTAACCTAACCCTACAATTAAATAAATTCCCTAAATTAAATACAATTAACTAAATTCAATACAATTAGCTAAATTACAAAAACAAACACTAAATTACAGAAAATAAAAAACAAATTACAAGATCTTTAAACTAATTACACCTAATCTAATAGCCCTATCAAAATAAAAAAAGTCCCCCCAAAATAAAAAAAAACCTAGCCTAAAATAAACTACCAATAGCCCTTCCTTAAAAGGGCCTTTTGCGGGGCATTGCCCCAAAGAAATCAACTCTTTTACCTGAAAAAAAAAAAATACAAACAACCCCCCAACAGTAAAACCCACCACCCACACAACCAGCCCCCCAAATAAAACCCTAACTAAAAAAACCTAAGCTCCCCATTGCCCTGAAAAGGGCATTTCTATGGGCATTGCCCTTAAAGGGACATTTAGCTCTATTGCACCCAATAAACCCACCAATACACCCTTAAAAAATCCTAACACTAACACCCGAAGATCCACTTACAGTTTTGAAGAGCCGACATCCATCCTCAATGAAGCCAGGAGAAGTCTTCATCCAAGCGGCAAGATGTCCTCAACGAAGCCGGCAGAAGTGGTCCTCCAGACGGGCAGAAGTCTTCACCCAGACGGCAGGGGCCAAACTACAGGGGGTGCAGAGGTTGACCTGCCACTGCCTGCACTGATATCATGTGAGTGTGACATGATGCTTCACTAGTGTCTCTGACTACAGGGGTTAGTGTTTCGGTTTTACCCATTGGTGTTTATGTGTGTGTGTGTATGTACAGTATGTGACTGTGTGTGTATTTATGCATGTATGTGTGTGTGTGTGTGTGTGTGTATGTTTGTGGAACCAGCAAATTACAGACCTTGTTACTACAACATGGGGGGGTGGGGGGTAAACAGTGTCAGTCTATACAGTACCACTATATACAGTACGGGGGGCTGGACCATGTCACAGACTACTGTGGTCACTCTACAAAGTACTGGGGCGGGTAGGGTCAGACCAGCGATCTCACCGGCAGATTACAGACTGTGTCACTGACTCACTATAAACAGTACTGGTGGGTTAAACAGTTTCACTATATACAGTAATGGGGGGTCAGACCATCTCACAGACTGTGGGCACAGGGTACCTCCTTTTGTAGACATGTAAACTGATTCACATTTTTTTTCTGTGTTAAATATAAAAAAAAAAAAAAAAAGATATGTATCAAATTCACTTTTTTTTGGGGGTGGGGGCCCTTCTTAGATTCTTGCACCTGGGCCCTGTGGTTTCTAGTTACGCCTCTGCCAGACGGCATCTTCTATCTTCATCCTTCCGACGCGGAGCGGCTCCATCTTCAAGACACCCGTCGTGGAGCATCCTCTTCAATCGACGGCATCTTCTGGAATTAACGTTCCTTTAAATTATGTCATCCAAGATGGCGTCCCTTAGATTCCGATTGGCTGATAGAATTCTATCAGCCAATCGGAATTAAAGGGACACTGTACCCAAAAAATTTCTTTCGTGAGTCAGATTGAGCATGAAATTTTAAGCAACTTTCTAATTTACTCCTATTATCAAATTGTCTTCTTTCTCTTGGTATCTTTATTTGAAATGCAAGAATGTAAGTTTAGATGCCGGCCCATTTTTGATGAACAACCTGGGTTGTCCTTGCTGATTGGTGGATAAATTCATCCACCAATAAAAAAATGCTGTCCAGAGTACTGAAACCCAAAAAAAGCTTAGATGCCTTCTTTTTCAAATAATGATAGCAAGAGAACGAAGAAAAATTGATAATAGGAGTAAATTAGAAAGTTGCTTAAAATTGCATGCTCTTTCTGAATTACAAAATAATTTTTTTGGGTACAGTGTCCCTTTAAGGTTGAAAAAATCATATTGGCTGATGCAATCTATCAGCCAATCGGAATCTAAGGGACGCCATCTTGGATGACGTCATTTAAAGGAACCTTCATTCCAGAAGAAGCTGTCGTTTGAAGAGGATGCTCCGCGCCGGATGTCTTGAAGATGGAGCCGCTTCGCTGTCAGGGTTTTTTCCCTGTTGTGTTTGCCATGTGCTGCTGGCAGCCATTTTACTCACCTCTTTTCCTGACTATGGTGCATTGTGGGGGATGCTGCTCATTTACTGCACTTCCTTTTATGGCCAGACGGGTGTGCATCATCCATGTGAGACAGGATGCAGTCTCGGAATTGTGATGTCATCACTTATTATTTAAAGGGCCTTTGTTCAGTATGCTTTGCCTTTGCATTGTCTCAGACCTGTTTGTGAGAGTTCCTATGTATTACCTGGCTGCCTGACGTCATTCCTGGTTCCTGATCCCTGGATTGTTCCTGACTCTGCTGTTTTCCTTGTTCCTGATTCTGGCTCGTTTGACTATTCGCTTTGGCTCCTGACTCGGCTCGTCTGACTACCAGCTCTGGTTTTGACTCCTGGCTTGTTATTTGACTTGTGGACTTTTTATTATTTTTTGCTATTAATAAAGGTGTGATTATTTTTGCACTTCTCGTCTGATTCCTGGCACCCTGACATTATGCAATGGCCATGAATCCTGATGGTGTTAATAATCCACCTTTACCTGCCATCATTTCCAGGATGGATGAACAGGATCACCGCTTGGATCAATATGCAATAGCCCTGCAAACCCTGCTGACTCGCACTGCACATTTGGACCAAAGTGTCCCGCAAGTTATGGTTGCTCCTGTTTCCGCTGCTGCACCTATGCCTACCAGGAGCATGTCTGGTTCTGCACCTCTACCTCAGCGACATGGAGGTGATACTATTCAGTGCAGAGGGTTTTTGAACCAGGTGGGCATTTACTCTGAGATGTTACCTCAGGCGTTTCCCTCTGACAGAGCTAAGGTGGGATTTCTCATCTCGTTACGCTCTGACACAGCTCTTGCCTGGGCTAATCCCTTGTGGGAGACTAATAAACCTGTGATTTCAAATTACCCTGAATTTGTGGCCTCCTTTCGTAGGGTATTTGATGTTCTGGCTCGCTCCTCCTCTGCTGCTAAACGACTCATATCCACTCAGCAAGGTACAAGATCTGTTGCTCAGTATGCTATTGAGTTCCGTACGCTTGCCGCAGAGGTAGGTTGGAACAATGAAGCCCTTGTTGCTGCCTTCTTTCATGGGCTCTCTGATGCGATTAAAGACAAAGTTGCTGCCAGAGATTTACCAGAGGATCTCGAGCCATTGGTGTCTTTTTTGATCCTAATTGACTTCAGACTCAGAGAGAGGCCCTCTTTCAAGGAGCGCTTGCGAAAGCCTCCTGTTCCGTGGTCTCCTACATGTTCGTTCCCACCCATGCCTCCCTCTCCTCCCATGCCTCCTGGTCCCGAGTCCCCAGGTACTGCTGAGCCGATGCAGTTGGAATTCACGCGTCTCTCCGCGGCGGAGAGGGCCTTTAGGAGGAGGGAGGGGCTCTGCCTCTATTGTTGGTTACAGGGCCACCTTTTGAAGTCTTGTCCTACACGGCCGGGAAACGCTCACACCTAAGGTCCTGTCGGGGGTAGACCTTGGGTGGTTTATCCTCGTCCCCAGGACCGCTTAAGGAGAAACCTTTGGTCACGGTTGTCCTTTCCTGGGTGGACTCCGCCATAGTCACTCAGGCTCTTGTTGACTCCGGTGCTGCGGGCTATTTCATTGACAGTGCTTTTGTATCAAAGCACTCCATTCCTGTTTTGCCTCGGTCCGTTCCGCTTGCTATTGAGGCCATTGATGGCAGGCCCCTTCAGCCCGCACTTGTTACTCACGAAACTGCTCCGTTGTCCATGGCTGTTGGGACTCTCCATTTTGAAACCATCCAGTTCCAGGTGATAAACTCTCCGCATTTTCCGGTTGTTCTGGGTTATCCCTGGCTCCAAAAGTACAATCCCAGTCTCGACTGGCGCAGGTCCTAAATTTTGTCGTGGCCCGCACAATGTATTTCCACTTGTCTTCGGAAGCCAGTTAAAGTCTTGTGCACTTCTTCGGTACCTCAATTGCCAGAGGAGTACAGAGAGTTCCTAGATGTGTTTGACAAGGTGCGTGCCAGTACGTTTCCTCCTCACCGGTCTTACGATTGTGCCATAGACCTGCAACCCGGAGCCATTCCTCCTCGGGGCTGGGTGTACCCTCTGTCTGTTGCAGAGAATTGTGCTATGGAGGAGTATGTTGCCGATGCTCTGTCATGGGGGATCATCCGCAAATCCTGCTCTCCTGCAGGGGCTGGCTTCTTCTTTGTGAAGAAAAAGGGTGGCGAGTTAAGACCATGTATCGATTATAGGGGTCTTAATCGTCTTACCATTAAGAATGCTTAACCTATTCCACTTATTACGGAACTCTTTGACAGCCTCAAGGGAGCTACGGTCTTTACTAAACTTGATTTGAGAGGAGCGTACAATCTCGTTAGGATTAAGGAGGGCCACAAATGGAAAACAGCATTTAACACCAGGAGCGGGCATTATGAGTATCTTGTAATGCCTTTTGGCCTATGTAATGCTCCTGCTGTTTTTCAGGAATTTATTAATGATGTCCTACGAGATATGTTGCAACAGTGTGTTGTGGTGTACTTAGACGACATCCTCATACACTCACCCACACTTGAGGCTCATCGTTCTGATGTTACACGGGTTCTTCAGAGACTACGTGAAAATGGCCTGTTTTGTAAACTCGAGAAATGTGAGTTCCATCAGACTCAAGTAACCTTCCTAGGTTATGTTATCTCCGTTGCAGGGTTCTCCATGGATCCTAACAAGTTATCTGCAGTTCTGCAGTGGCCTCGCCCAGTTGGTCTTCGGTCTATTCAACGATTTTTGGGGTTCGCCAATTACTATAGAAAGTTTATTAAAAACTTTTCTTCCTTGGTCAAACCTATCACAGACATGACCCGTAAAGAGAATGATCCACTCCATTGGTCACTTACTGCCATTAAGGCCTTTGATAGTCTTAAGACTGCCTTTGCTGCCGCTCCAGTTCTGGCTCATCCTAACCCTGTCCTGCTTTTCGTTCTTGAGGTCGATGCATCTGAGACTGGAGTAGGTGCCCTCTAGTCTCAACGTCCTACGCCTGATGGTTCCTTGCATCCATGTGTTTTCTTCTCTAAGAAATTGTCTCCAGCGGAGTGCAATTATGAAATTGGCGACAGGGAATTACTGGCCATAATTTTGGCACTTAAGGAATGGAGGCATCTTCTTGAGGGTACTAGCGTGCCAGTGCTCATTCTTACTGACCACAAGAATTAAACTTATCTATCTGAAGCAAAACGTTTGTCGCCCCGACAGGCCAGATGGGCGCTATTTTTGTCTCGGTTTAATTATGTGGTCTCCTACCTGCCTGGTAGTAAGAATGTTAGGGCTGATGCCCTCTCTCGACAATTTTCGCCTCTGTCCAAGGAGGAGTCTGTACCTACTCCTGTTATACCTCCTGACCATATTTTGGCTACTATACGTACTAATTTGACTTCTCCCTTGGGGGAGGAGATCCTGGCTGCACAAACCAATGCACCTCCTGAGAAACCTAGTGGTAAGTGTTTTGTTCCTGAGAATCTTCAAACTAAACTTTTGCACACTTACCACTATCCTAAAGCCGCAGGTCACCCAGGCAAGAACCAAATGATTTGGTCTGTCACTCGACAATTCTGGTGGCCAGGTCTTTGTTCTGATGTTGCTGCGTATGTTGCCTCCTGCTCAGTTTGTGCACAGAATAAGACACCTCTACGTCTTCCTGGGGGTCTTCTTCAACCTATTGCTAATGGTGAGCGTCTTGGACACATCTTTCCATGGACTTCATTGTCGAGGTCCCTGTTTCCAATGGCAATACTGTTATCCTTATGGTGGTTGACCGTTTTTCTAAAATGTCACATTGCATTCCCTTGATGAAGCTGCCTACCGCTCAGGAGCTTGCTTCAATTTTTGCCCAGGAGGTCTTCCATTTACATGGGTTACCCAAGGAGATAGTGTCGGCCCGGGGTAGCCAATTTGTCTCCAGATTTTGGCGTTTCTTTTGTGCTCAAATGGGGGTCCAGCTTTCCTTCTCCTCGGCATATCACCCTCAATCCATTGGGGCTGCGGAACGGTCTAATCAAGCTCTGGAACAGTTCCTCCATTGCTATGTCTCAGATCACCACAATAATTGGTCTGAAATGTTACCTTGGGCAGAGTTTGCTCGTAATAGTGCTATTAATGCTTCCTCCAAGTTATCCCCGTTCATGGCGAATTATGGGATTCAACCATCCTTGTTGCACGATTCATTCATGTCTCAGGGTATTCCGGCTTTGGAGGAGCATCTCCGGCAACTCCGTTCCATGTGGGTGCAGATTCAGGATTGCCTTTATCGTTCTATGCAGCGCTAAAAGTTCCAGGCTGATCGTAGGCGTCTGCCCGCACCTTCCTACCAGGTTGGTGAGAGAGTTTGGCTGTCCTCCCGCAACTTGAACCTTCGTGTGCCTTCCAATAAATTGGCTCCCTGTTATGTTGGTCCTTTTCGAATACTCCGATGGGTTAATCCTGTGGCCTACTCTCTTGACCTTCCTCCTGCTATGCGCATCTCCAATGTCTTTCATGTCTCCCTCTTAAAACCATTGGTTTGTAATCGGTTTACCACTGTGTTGCCTCGTCCCCATCCTATCTTTGTTGACAACCATGAGGAGTGTGAGGTCAACAGCATTATTGACTCTCGTATGTCCAGGGGCCGTGTACAGTATTTGGTTCACTGGAGGGGCTACGGTCTGGAGGAGCATTCTTGGGTTCCCTCCTCTGATGTTCATGCTCCCGCCCTCCTCTGTGCCTTCTATGCCCGTTTCCCCAATAAGCCTTTTGTCCTCCTGCGGGGGAGGGGTCGTTGAGGAGAGGGTACTGTCAGGGTTTTTTCCCTTTTGTGTTTGCCATGTGCTGCTGGCAGCCATTTTATTCACCTATTTTCCTGACTATGGTGCATTGTGGGGATGCTGCTCATTTACTGCACTTCCTTTTATGGCCAGACTGGTGTGCATCATCCATGTGAGACAGGATGCAGTCTCGGAATTGTGATGTCATCACTTATTATTTAAAGGGCCTCTGTTCAGTATGCTTTGCCTTTGCGTTGTCTCAGACCTGTTTGTGAGAGTTCCTGTGTATTACCTGGCTGCCTGACGTCATTCCTGGTTCCCGATTCCTGGCTTGTTACTGACTCTGCTGTTTTCCTTGTTCCTGATTCCGGCTCGTCTGAATATTCGCTTTGGCTCCTGACTCGGCTCGTCTGACTACCAGCTCTGGTTTTGACTCCTGGCTTGTTATTTGACTTGTGGACTTTTTATTATTTTTTGCTATTAATAAAGGTGTGATTATTTTTTCACTTCTGGTCTGATTCCTGGCACCCTGACATCCGCGTCGGAAGGATGAAGATAGAAGATGCCGTCTGGGTGAAGACTTCTGCCCGTCTGGAGGACCACTCTTGCCAGCTTTGTTGAGGACATCTTGCCGCTTGGATGAAGACTTCTCCCGGCTTCGTTGAGGATGGATTTTGGCTCTTCAAAACTGTAAGTGGATCTTCAGGGGTTAGTGTTAGGATTTTTTAAGGGTGTATTGGGTGGGTTTTATTTTTGATTAGGGGTTTGGGCTGCAATAGAGCTAAATGCCCTTTTAAGGGCAATGCCCATAAAAATTTCCTTTTCAGGGCAATGGGGAGCTTAGATTTTTTTAGTTAGGGTTTTATTTGGGGGGTTGATTGTGTGGGTGGTGGGTTTTACTGTTGGGAGGGTTGTTTGTATTTTTTTTTTTAGGTAAAAGAGCTGACTTCTTTGGGGCAATGCCCCGCAAAAGGCCCTTTTAAGGATTGCTATTGGTAGTTAAGTTTAGGCTAGGTTTTTTTTTATTTTGGGGGGGCTTTTTTATGATAGGGCTATTAGATAAGGTGTAATTAGTTTAAAGATCTTGTAATTTGTTTTTTATTTTCTGTAATTTAGTGTTTGTTTTTTGTAATTTAGATAATTGTATTGAATTTAGCTAATTTTATTTAATTTAGGGAATTTATTTAATTGTAGGGTTAGGTTAGGTGTTAGTGTAAGACAGGTTAGGTTTTATTTTACAGGTCAATTTGTATTTATTTTAGCTAGGTAGTTATTAAATAGTTAATAACTATTTACTAACTAGTCTACCTAGTTAAAATAAATACAAACTTGCCTGTAAAATAAAAATAAACCCTAAGCTAGATACAATGTAACTATTAGTTATATTGTAGCTATCTTAGGGTTTATTTTATAGGTAAGTATTTAGTTTTAAATAGGAATTATTTAGTTATTAATAGTAGGTTTTATTTAGATTTATTTTAATTATATTTAAGTTAGGGGGTGTTAGGGTTAGACTTAGGTTTAGGGGTTAATACATTTAATATAGTGGCAGCGACGTTAGGGTCGGCAGATTAGGGGTTAGAAATATTTAACTAGTGTTTGAGATGTGGCAGTGCGGCGGTTTAGGGGATAATATGTTTATTATAGTGGCAGCGACGTTGGGGACAGCAGATTAGGGGTTAATAAGTGTAGGTAGGTTGCGGCGACATTGGGGACAAGCGATTAGGGGTCAATAAATATAATGTAGGTGTCGGCGATGTTGGGGGCAGCAGATTAGGGGTTAATAAGTATAATGTAGGTGTCGGCGATGTCCGGCGTGGCATATAAGGGGGGTTAATAAATATAATGTAGGTGTCGGCGATGTTGGGGGCAGCAGATTAGGGGTTAATAAGTATAATGTAGGTGTCATCGATGTCCAGAGCAGCAGATAAGGGGTTAATAAGTGTAAGATTAGGGGTGATTAGACTCGGGGTTCATGTTAGGGTGTTAGGTGTAAACATAAATTTTGTTTCCCTATAGGAATCAATGGGGCTGCGTTACTGAGCTTTACGCTACTTTTTGGCAGGTGTTAGACTTTCTCAGCCGGCTCTCCCCATTGATGTCTATGGGAAAATCGTGCACAAGCACGTACAACCAGCTCAGCGCTGACTTAAGGAGCGCTGGTATTGAAGTGCGGTATGGAGCACAATTTTGCTCTACGCTCACTTCTTGTCTTTTAATGCCGGGTTTAGAAAAACCTGTAATACCAGTGCTGTAGGTAAGTGAGCGGTGACAATAACGTGCAAGTTAGCACCACACCCCTCATAACACAAAGCTCGTAATCTAGCCGTTTGTGTTTAATAAAATGGCATTGTCACAATACTTCTAAAACATTCATCTATGTAATAGGATGTAGGTTGTTGAGTATCCAGTCTGGGAACAGATTCACTGGGAGAGAACTGGACTGTACTGGCAGAGTTGTGTATATCTCAGCCAGAAAGGAAAATCACACAGCAAGAGCTTCAAGTACAGCTGACAAAACTCTCATTAAAAGCAGGAAGGCTGCACTGGAATCTAAGAATGTTCAAAAGCAGCTGGCAGAACTCACTTGTTCAAATTCCTACAGTAACACAGACAAGATATATATTTTTTAATATATATATATATATATATATATATATATATATATATATATATATATATATATATATACATACACAAAACACAGAAATGGGCTGCACTCTCAGCAAACCGGACTGAATACACATCCCATGACCCTACAAAACTTACAGCCCTGGGTGCTCACCAGCACTCAGAGACAGCTGCACAGCTCTCAGGGACTCAGTCAGTTAACCCCAGACAAACTCATAGGGAAAATCACAAAACAGAATTATTAACACAAGCTTGGCACTCTCTTGTAAGCACACAGCTAGATTGAAAGCAAAATGGATTAAGTAGTTAAAGTATTTGGCCAAATGGTGATAGGTCCAGGACCATGTCAAGGTCTCTTCCTCCCTCGGTCCCTAACCTACAGCCAAACAATGCTTCAATCAAACACACTGAGATACAAACAGTTCCTTTTGTAATTTCCCTAGACACATACAAAACACAGATATAGACTGCACTCTCAAACCGTACTGGGTACACATCACTATTATAACAAGAAACAATTGAGGAGCACCGAGCAAGGTTAGGGGTAAAAATAATTAACTTTATTACAACTTTCGTAAAACCGAATGGGTTGCACTTAACCCTGGGTAAAACTCATGAGTGGGTTACAGGAAAATAGTACATAGGCTGACATGTTTCTGCATTGTGCCGTACTCCTAGCCTCGTGTAAAACATTTCACACTGAAAGCATTAAAAACATTTTCCTTTGAACCGATTGGTCAAGAGGCACATACCTCCAAAAGCAAAGACCAATCAGTAACCCCTGTTACCTGTGTCCCCTCCCTCCCCTGTTGGAACGCTCAGTTAGTCTGTAGTATGTAATCTAATGATCTGCCACCCATAGTCAATAAGAACTTTATTACGGGACAGATAATTACTACATTGAAATTGAAAGACCACTCGTTCTCGTGCTTAATGGGAACTGTATGCAATGCCTTAATAAGCAAATACGCTAATAATTGCGTGTGTGTGTGTCAGTGTTGAATATCCTTGTTGCGAGTGTCCCTAGATGTACTATTGCCAAAACAAATAAATTATAGAGAAAAGTACAATGTTCTACACTTGCCACATCTAAATAAAATGTAATATTATTACATAGAAATAGAGGAACCACTTGTCCTAGCTCTCCATGGAGGCTGTATGCATTGCCTGTATAAACAGACTTATTAATAAGCTAATAATTGAGTAAATTAGAACCCATTGTCCCTGTTACAAATGTCCCAGATGGATTATTATTACCAATCTGGGCAGAAACCCAAACTGTAAAGATTGGTGCTAAGATCAAACTTGCTAAATCTGAGTAAAATGCAATATTGTCTAAGTACAACTAGGGCATTATTTTCTGGTGTAGTTTGCCTGCTGAAGTATATAAATTATATAAACTACCCAACAACAACCATAGAATGTATAGTGTAATATATTATACCCTTCACAGCTTTATACAAACAGATTTTATACAGACAGTCCCCCTAGTTTGAGGGCACACACCTCACCTATGCCCTTACTGAATTCGAACAGAACTTGACAAATTATTCTCTTAGTGGATTACCAAAAATTGATTAGGTCAAATTCAGAGTTGAGGCCTTCTGGTACTCTGGTTCTCAACCTGAATATCCAGAAGGCCTCACGTTCTGCCAGTTTTCTGGTCCTGTTATCCCCTAGTTTAAATGGTAGGACCCTATCAGATTCCACTTAAAACTCCTTACATCTTTGTTATGGAACATTGAAAAATGATTAATAAGGGGTGTGGTGAGAGTGCCTGCCCTGATATCCGCTAGATGCTCTTTAATTCTGACCCGTGCCTCTTTTGTAGAGAGACCCACATATTGGAGTCCACAATATGTACAAGAAATTACATATACAATGAAGGTGGAACGACAGTTCAAGCAGGTTTTGATCTAGAATGTCTCCCCTGTGACCAAGGAACTAAAGCTATCACCTATTTGTGCCTTAGTGCATGCTACACAAGTCATATGGTTACAGCGATACATCCCATTAAATCTGAACAAGGAGGAATTATCCCCTGTTTTAACCTTCAATCTAGTTGGAGCCACCATATTCTCCACTGTTCTCCCTCTTCTATATGCAAATCTAATCCCCCCTCCACTACACTTTGGAGGCCATCATCAGCTGAAATTAAAGGGAAGTGTTTCCTTATGATTTCACATATTTGGGAATATTGTTGGGAATATTCTGTTATAAATAAGACCCTATCACTTGTGTTTCCTCCACTCGTGTTGGACTGTCGTTTGTCCCTGTCTAGAAGTTTGTCTCTATCCAATATTTTTTTTTTTTTTTTCAATTTTTATTAAGGTTTTCAAAAGTACAATTATAAAACATAATTCAGTGTCTTAAAATGGAAGACAAACAATTACACAGTACCATATTCAATAAGTACAAAAACATCCATCGCTCGTTTCAATGAAGAGTGTTTAGGGTGTTACGTGTATGGTCATCAATAGTCGATGGATGTTACAAAATATATTATATCTCCTATATGGGCTGCGCATCGTTATATGTATTATGATATAGTAAGGGGGTATATAGAGAAGAGAAGAAGTTGGGGAGAGAGGAGGGAATAGTAGGAGAGGGGTAGGGTAGGGAAAAAAAAAATTATTATATGTTAATATGACAATATTAGTAACGCTGTGCACACTAGCTCCCACTTATATACCCCTGTTCCCTCTATTCAGTGGGGGTATTGGAAGAGTTATTTTGATCTGTTGGGGCATTCCCCATCGGGGACTTATGGTTATTCCATGTCTCTGATAGCATATAGTATAGGTCCAATTTGTTCGTTTTCATGAAGTGATATCTCTCTAACACTATAAGATCTGATCTATCCAATATTTTAACTGTTCTCCTGGCTTTGGAAATGGAGGGTAGCTTGTAACCTCTCTCCTTAAGTCTCTCAGTTAGGTCATTAGCTTGTTTTTCATATTCAGACTCGTTCGCGCAGTTCCTTTTGAGGCGTATGAATTGACCTTTTGCCACACCATTGAATACTCTCTGTGGGTGGCAACTGGAGGCATGAAGGAGAGAGTTACACGAGAACAGTTTTCGATAGACCTCAGTCTCAATGTTTTTATCCGGAACACCCCTTAGTGTCAGATCCAGGAAATTGATCTCTGTTTCATGGGATTCAGATGTAAAGCTAATCATTGCATCATTGACATTGAGGTATGTAACAAACCTTACCATGTCCTCCTCTGAGCCCCTCCAAATAAAGAGCAGATCCTCCATAAAATGCCTATACCACAAGATATCTTGTCTGTAGGGGTTTTCCCCCCCATAGACGTGGGACAGCTCCCACCAACACATGAACAGGTTGGCATAGGAGGGGGCAAATTTGGCCCCCATTGCTGTCTCACACAGAACGTGAGGCCTTCTGGATATTCAGGTTGAGAACCAGGGTACCAGAAGGCCTCAACTCTGAATTGGACCTAATCAATTTTTGGCAATCCACTAAGAGAATAATTTGTCAAGTTCTGTTCAAATTCAGTAAGGGCATAGGTGAGGTGTGTGCCCTCAAACTAGGGAGACTGTCTGTATAAATCTGTTTGTATAAAGCTGTGAAGGGTATAAGATATTACACTATACATTCTATGGATGTTGTTGAGTAGTTTATATAATTTATATACTTGAGCAAGCAAACTACACCAGAAAATAATGCCCTAGTTGTACTTAGACAATATTGCATTTTACTCAGATTTAGCAAGTTTGATCTTAGCACCAATCTTTACAGTTTGGGTTTCTGCCCAGATGGGTAATAATAATCCATCTGGGACATTTGTAACCATTTGTTTATACAGGCAATGCATACAGCCTCCATGGAGATGTGGCAAGTGTAGAACATTGTACTTTTCTCTATAATTTATTTGTTTTGGTAATAGTACATCTAGGGACACTTGCAACAAGGATATTGGACACTGACACACACACATACGCAATTATTAGCGTATTTGATTATTAAGGCATCGCATACAGTTCCCATTAAGCACGAGAACGAGTAGTCTTTCTATTTCAAAGTAGTAATTAACTGTCCCGTAATAAAGTTGTTATTGACTATGGGTGGCAGATCATTAGATTACATACTACAGACTAACTGAGCGTTCCAACAAGGGAGGGAGGGGACACAGGTAACAGGGGTTACCGACTGGTCTTTGCTTTTGGAGGTGTGTGCCTCTTGACCAATCGGTTCAAAGGAAAATGTTTTTAATGCTTTCAGTGTGAAATGTTTTACACGAGGCTAGGAGTACAGCACAATGCAGAAACATGTCAGCCTATGTTCTATTTTCCTGTAACCCACTCATGAGTTTTACCCAGGGTTGAGTGCAACCCATTCGGGTTTTACGAAAGTTGTAATAAAGTTAATTATTTTAACCCTAACCTTGCTCGGTGCTCCTCAATTGTTTCTTGTTATAATCAATTTTGTCTAGCAGTTAGCACGATCAAGGTATAGGGACCTGCAGGGGAACGGTCACCCGGTCTCACATTCCAGGAGGATCCAGTAACAGTCGGAAGTCCGTGGGAGCCACGGGAAGGCGGTGGAGAGAGAGAGTAAGGCGGAACAAGGAGGAACGAAGCCAGCACACGGAGCAGTGATCGGCTGTGAGCCATGCTGCAAGCGAAACTTGATACTGCTAAATGGTACCCTCTTACCGCCCAACAGCCGTTTAGATCTGGACTGGTGAATCGTGAGTAAATCGCTTTGTTGTAGGTGTCATGTACTCAGCATAGCGACAGGTAAGGATCCAGTAATCTAACACGGGGGAAGGTGTTGTTGATTTCTATGGACAGCACAGACTGGGAAATTTGTGTGCAGCATATTTATCTGTACCTATACACCTGTGTGAGTATGTTCGGAATACAGATGCTTTATATCTAGGTTTAAACAGTTTCAAACAGTTTTTAAGAACTGCATGCATTTGTCTATTTGCTAAGGCATACATACATATGTGATTTGACCGTGAAAAGTGCGAGATCTTATTCCCATCTACTCTCATTATTACCCATCACTATTACCCTGCACTCACAACCAGCTGCACAGCTTTCAGTGACTAAGGTATTTAACACCAGACTATATATCTATGTGAATATATATATATATATATATATATATATATATATATATATATAGAGAGAGAGAGAGAGAGAGAGAGAGAGAGAGAATAACTCATTGTGTAGCTCATTATCAAATTTATTTTCCACAGAAAACCTCTAGATACAGTGTGGTAGATTTAACAAGCTGCGGCTCGTCAGAAACGTAAGTTAAGAAGCAGCGGTCATAAGAACGCTGCTCCTTAACTTGTCTGTCACGGACTGCAATCATCCCGATCTCTTGTTAAAGGGACCTGGATGAAAACATTTTCTATGTCAAGAACTTTGGAATTTAAAGTATTTTTTTTATAAAAAACAGATTAAAACATTTTAAAAATAAAACCAAATAATATTGCATGTTTCAAGGTATTTGACTGGAAAGGGCTAAACAATGTATATATTTGTCTATGCACTGTATGTGTGTGTGTATATATATATATGTGTGTGTGTTTAAATGTATGTATGTATGTGTGCAAGATTTACCATTGATTTGTAAAATTAATTTGCACGCTAATGTTGAGCAATATTGCTTATCGCAACCCGAGCTATCATTAGTGTGCCATTTGTAATCTGGGCTTTAATAGTTAAAGGTACAGTGGATGTTAATAATATGCAAACATTATTGTTCAGTATCTGCAGATTAATACATATTTATAGGCCACTCACCTTTTTAAAAGTAAATTTTCACCCTGATTTTGGCCCCTGAAACCACCACTGTTCCCCCTTGATAGCTAGCCTTTGAGTCAAAGAATTTTCTTTTAAAAATCACTTGACAGGGCTGCTTGGCCAATTACAGCCTCATTGTGCGCATCCTTCACTATAAAGCACACCTGCCAACTATACTTAATTGAGAGGGACAGTCCATAATTCTGAGCTCTGTCCCGCTGATTTGCAGAATTTCCCATAGCCCCGCTCTAAAACCAACCAGGCACACCCATAAACCAACCAAACATGCCAAAATCAGGGTGAAATTTTACCTTTAAAAATGGGAGTGCCCTATCTTGCAACCTTCACTTACTGCACAGTAATGTAAATATACATAAAATATATTTTAAATATAATTTTAAGCAACTTTCTAATTACATCCTATTACCAATTTTTATTTGTTCTCTTGCTATCTTTATTTAAAAAACAGAATGTAAAGCTTAGGAGCCGACCCGTTTTTGGTTCAGAACCTAGGTTATGCTTGTTTATTGGTGGCTAAATCAGCAATGCTATCCAGGGTCTGAAACAAAAATGGGCCGGCTGCTACGCTTTTCATTCCTGCTTTTTAAATAAAGATAGCAAGAGAAGAAAGAAAATTTGACAATAGGAGTAAATTAGAAAGTTGTTTAAAATTGCATGCTCAATCTGAATCATTAAAGAAAAAAAATTGGGGTTAGTATCCCTTTAAAATAGGATATGAATGAGGATGAATCCTTTCCCTGACACTTAGGTTTCACAAAATCTGCAAAAAACAGTTTACGATGGTGCTGGCCTTTGTTTAAGTGACCCGTGACAAGCTGCAGACAGATTTGTCAGACGTTTTTCCGGTACAGCGACACTGCAACATCAGAGTATATTTGATGGTTTAACTGTTCTTTCAAGAAGAAATTATAGAATTCATCTCTATACTAAAAAAAAAATATGAGCTTTGGAATTCAAGAACTCTTTAGCTATACACAATCTTCATTGTCATCAGGAAGACCAACCCCCGCTACTAATAGCCAAATAACACATTCTCGCTGTACTGGGTAAAGAATGTTCTTGTCTGTACTAAGCAGAAATTTATATTACAAGGTCAATATTGCTGACTAAATGCATGCTGAGTAATTAAATCAAGGTTCCTAAATCTTACACTGATGATCCAGTCTTTTGTGTTAAAAAGTAAATCAAATTGCAATTTCATATATTTTTCCTTATCCTGTACTTTCCAAGGCAAGATTGATAAAAAGCTGCAGAATCCTACATTTTTTATTGTGATTACTCTATCCTAAATGGATATATCATGCTAACAAAACATCAATAATTAAATCTATAATGTGTGTGAAATATACAAGACCTGACAGGCTTTCCGCAGACAATGGTAATTTCCTCTTTTCTTTGACTACGAACATGTATCGCACAAAGGCGCAATACCCTTTGGAAATTGAAACATGCAGATATCATAGAATTTCTTAAAGGACCAGTCAATACTGTAGATTTGCATAATCAACAAATGCAAGATAACAAGACAATGCAATAGCACTTAGTCTAAACTTCAAATGAGTAGTAGATTTTTTTTCTGACTATTTTAAAAGTTATGACTTTTTCCACTCCCCCTGTACCATGTGACAACCATCAGCCAATCACAAATGCATACACGTACCATGTGACAGCAATCAGCCATTCACAAATGCATACACACTTATTCTTGCACATGCTCAGTAGGAGCTGGTGACTCAAAAAGTTTAAATATAAAAAGACTGTGCACATTTTTTTAATGGAAGTAAATTGGAAAGTTGTTTAAAATTGCATGCTCTAGCTGAATAATGAAAGTTTAATTTTGATTGAGTGTCCCTTTAAAGGGGCACTAAACTATTCTTTCATGCTTCAGAGAGAGCAGCAATTTGAAGCAACTGTCTAATTTGCTCCTATTATCAATTTTTATTCATTCTCTTGCTATCTTTATTGAAAAAGCAGGAAAGTAAAGCTTAGGAGCCGGCCCATTTTAGGTTCGCCGGAAACAGAAGTTATGAAGCTTGATAAATTGTCCTCTTAGTCTTATTTTGTTATTCATTACTTAATGGCTGAAATATATTATACAGTACATATCTTTATTTTAAATGTAACATCCAGGTAGTTTTTAGAGAAAATGAGCATTTCACATTATGTAGCTCGTAATTATGACCTGATGGTGTAAAAAAACAACAAAAACGTGTTTTGCAGTTAATATCTTACGGCTAGATTGCGAGTTTTGCGTTATGAGCGGCTCAGTACTAACTTGCAAGTTATTTCCACCGCTCACCTCCCTATAGCGCTGCTATTACAGGTTTTCATAAACTCGGTGTTAGCAGGCAATATTGCAGCGTTGAGCTCCATTGAGATCCATACCGCACCCAAATACCAGCGCTGCTTTGAGCTGGTTTTACGTGCTTGTGCACGATTTCCCCATAGACATCAATGGGGAAAGCCTGCTAATAAAAAGCCTAACACCTGCAATAAAGGAGCGTAAAGCTCCGTAACGCAGCCCCATTGATTCCTATGGGAAACAAAATTTATGTTTACACCTAACACCCTAACATAAACTCTGAGCCTAAACACCCCTAATCTGCCGCCCCCGACATAGCCGACACCTACATTACACTTATTAACCCCTAATCTGCCGCCCCGACATCGCCGCCACCTACAGTACACTTATTAACCCCTAATCTGCCGCCCCCAATGTCGTTGCTACCTACCTACACTTATTAACCCCTAATCTTCTGCCCCCAACGTTGCCGCCACTATACTAGTTATTAACCCCTAACCCTAAGTCTAACCCTAACCCTAACACCCACTAACTTGAACATAATTAAAATAAGTCTAAATAAAAATTACAATTAATACCTAAATAATTCCTATTTAAAACGAAATAATTACCTATAAAATAAACCCTAAGCTAGCTACAATATAACTAATAGTTACATTGTAGCTAGCTTAGGTTTTATTTTAATTTTACAGCTAAGTTTGTATTTATTTTAACTAGGTAGACTAGTTACTAAATAGTTATTAACTATTTACTAACTACCTAGATAAAATAAATACAAATTTACCTGTAAAATAAAATCTAACCTGAGTTACACTAACACCTAACCTTACACTACAATTAAATAAACTACATTAATTAAATACAATTAACTAGGGCTGCAACTAACGATTATTTTCATAATCGATTAATCGGCCGATTATTTTTTCGATTAAACGACTAAACGGATAAAAAATTAATTCATTACATTTTTCCTATATTTAAAATAAAATCCACATGCTGACTGTTATAAATATAAACTTCCGACTAAAACTTTACATTAAAACAACTGTTGGTCCAATTTTTAAGCAGTAGAACAAATTTTTATAATTAAGCAAAACAAACCACAAACTGTTTGAAAAGAGGTAGAACTAGTAATAGGCAGAGACTACCAATGTTTATAACATTCTGTTATTCACTCTTTCAGAAACTTTGCATTGAAATGCAAAAATGACAACATGCTCCTGGCTGAGGCTGGCTCTCTTTTTTGCAGCTATTTTGCCTGCAGCAGAGGAGAGGCGCTCAGATGGTGTTGAGGTGCCTGAGATGCATAAATAAGGTTTTGCCAATTTCACCAAGGTGGGCTATTTATCTTTGTTAGTTCTCCACCAATGCAAGGGGCCTCTTGACAAAGTAAGCCTGTACTTCATTGTAACATAAAAATATCTTGAATATCTATATGCAGTGGTAAATAACCAGATATAAGGTTAGGGGGGAAAATATCTAGTCCGCTCTTAAAATAACAGATATATACTTAGAGGTTGAAATTGGAATAGAGAAAAAAAGGCAAAAGGGCTAAAGTCTATATATCAGTAAAAGAACAAAGCCTTACACATTTATCTATAGAGTACATACTGTATATCAGCAATAGAAAGCGATCCGCTAAAAATTGAACAAACAGGTAATAGTGACATTTATTCATATAACAAATGCCATCAACCTAGGATTAGGTGTAAATAACAAGCTTGGCACTATATCATGCAAAGCACAGTCCCAAATCACCAGATTTTATATAAACAATCCAAATTATGACTCCTATTTTATTTCTGGGTTGCACATAAGACTAGTTGTAAACTTAAAAAGAAACTTTAAGTGTCCTAAAAAAGTGAAAAGTAAAATGTCTGTAGACGTCCTTTAGGCTAAGGGCATAGCCATAAAACACAATACCATGTGCAGGAGCTCATTGGAGTAAAGCAGATGGTGCTGTGCACAGACCAACTAATTGCAAACCAACTAATCGATTATGTGATTCATTGAGAACTATTTTCATAATTGATTATTATCGATTATGCCGATTAGTTGTTGCAGCTCTACAATTAACTAAATTACAAAAACAAACAAACACTAAATTACACAAAATAAAAAAGAAATGATCAAATATTTAAACTAATTACACCTAATCTAATAGCCCTATCAAAATAAAAAAGCCCCCCAAAATAAAAAAAAACCCTAGCCTAAACTAAACTGCCAATGGCCCTAAAAAGGGCCTTTTGCTTGGCATTGCCCCAAGGAAATCAGCTCTTTTACCTGTAAAAAAAAATACAAACAACCCCCCAACAGTAAAACCCACCACCCACACAACAAAATAAAATCCTATCTAAAAAAACCTAAGCTCCCCATTGCCCTGAAAAGGGCATTTGGATGGGCATTGACCTTAAAAGGGCATTTAGCTCTTTTTTCAGCACAAACCCTAAATAAAACCAACCCAATAAACCCTTAAAAAACCTAACACTAACCCCCGAAGATCCACTTACAGTTTTTGAAGACCGGACATCCATCCTCATCCAGCCGGGAGAAGTCTTCATCCAAGCAAGCAGAAGTCCTCAACGAAGCAAGAAGTGGTTCTCCAGGCGGGCAGAAATCTTCATCCAGACGGCATCTTCTCTCTTCATCCTTCCGACGTGGAGCGGCTCCATCTTCAAGACATCCGGCGCGGAGCATCCTCTTCTGACGACGGCTACTGAAGAATGATCAGCCAATCGGAATTAAAGGTGAAAAAATCCTATTGGCTGATTGGATCAGCCAATAGGATTGAGCTTCAATCCTATTGGCTGATCCAATCAGCCAATAGGATTGAGCTCGCATTCTATTGGCTGTTCCAATCGGTAGTGAAAAAGCAGCGTTATGAGGCTTTTTCACCCATAACGCAAAACTCGCAATCTAGCCGTTAGTTAATAGGCAAATTTATTAAAGCCTGACATAAATATAAATTAAATATTTTATTAATTTGATTTATATTTCTCTGTATGGCTATATTCAATATCTTATTTAAATAGATATGAAACCAAAAAAATATTTTGTGATTCAGACAGAACAAATAAAAAAAGTTTCCAATTTACTTATTTAAAGTTTGCTTCATTCCCATGATATTCATTGTTGAAGAGATACCTAGGTAGCCAATTGAAGCACATTCTTGAAAAAATGCTGCCACATAGTGGTCCAGAAATGGGCTGCTCCTAAGCATACATCCCTGCTTTTTAACACTTGATACCAAGAGAACGGAGAACTATTGATAATAGAAGTAAATTAGAAAATTGTTTAAAATTGCATGCTCCATCATGAAAGAAAACATTTGGGTGTCATTTTCCTTTAATAAAAAATGATGTCTTCCCTAGTTTTATATTTTTGGATTTAATTTATTAGTATTCCGATTTATTGGAAACATTTATGTATAAAATATTAGAATCAACATGATTTTTAAATATTCATACAATATTATTGAATATTTCACATTTTAAATTACTAGTTCTAAAGGGCATTTCACCCTTTACACCTAGGCTGCATACAATTAGCTGAAAGCCCTAAATTAACTCAGTGTACACTGATTACACAATTTGTATTGTTTAAAAAGATAGATAACGTCTTTACTTCCCATTCCCCAGTTATTGTTATATTTTATATTATTTCTGCCTGTTTGTAAGCTCCTGCAGGCTGCCTTTATCTCAGTGCATTTTTATAGATTTTCACAGCAAGACACTGCTCGTTCATGTGTGCCTTATAGATAACATTGTGCTCACTCCCGTGGAGTTACTCATGAGTCTACACTAATTGTCTAAAATGCAAGTCTGTAAATAGCACTGAGATAAGTAGGCAGTTTGACAGAGCTTAGATACAATGGAAATCACAGAGGTAAAAAGTATATTAATATAACTGTGTTGGTTATGCAAAATTGGGGAATGGGTAACAAAGGGATTATCTATCTTTTTAACCCTTTGAGTGCTAAGCACTTTCCCACCTGGGTGCTAAGATTTTATAATGTTTTTTTACTTTTTTGAACAATTTTTTGTAACTTTTGTTTTATTTTTTTCAGACCCCCAAGACTTACATTGTTGGAAAGGTTAGACGATTACCTTTCCAATGGTGGGTCTTGGGGGTCTGTAGCTGCTTAGAGGCCTGAGATACAGGCTTCTAAGCCGCATGCCCCCTGCTCCTATACTTAACATTGTTAAGTATAAATAAAGTTGCGCTGTGACGTCATCACATTATTGCACGTGGCGTCACCACGCAAAACGGGAAGCCCCGGCGATGCCTGTCACTCTACAGGCATGATCGCCGGGGTAGGAGCGGGTGAGAGCCCCCAGATCTCCCTCAAGGTGAGAGAGTGCTAGTGACTGCTCTGAGCCGTCATTAGCACCAGAGTGGGAAACTCTGCGACGGCTCAGAGCCGTCGTTAGCACTCAAGGGGTTAAACAATAAAAAAAAGATTTAATGGAAGTGAAAAAAGAGCATTCCTCTGTTGTATTTTGAAGAGCACAAAATAAAAATCTAACAGCTTTGTAAGTCCTGGAATATGTTATATCAAATGCCATTTTAACAGCTAACAACCTGCCAAAAATGATGGACACCACCAAGGGAAACTTATTTTTTATGTAATTGAATACTTAGCTGAAATATAGTACTCATATATAAAAAAATGACTTTAATAAATGACTGCACAGAAGTGCTGAAATGCACTTTTGAAACATCAGCGGGAATCCAAGGACTGCACATATATAACAGAATAGATCTCTTTCTCTCTCTCAGCAGACCTCTCTTCTAGTGAGACAATTCATTTTGAACTTACCACCATTCATGAAAAAGCTTTTATTTTGTCTAAACAAAATGTAGAATTATATTCTCTGATTTCTCCTTCCGTATATCCAACTTCAAAAACAGTGGACGCAGTGATTTCCTGTGCAATCAGTAGCATTCAGATATAGCAGCTTGGACAACTAAAAATAATATGATTTAGCTCTGCTCTTAACTTTGTGAAATTCAATAATTGTACACTTAAGGTATAAGTATCCAAGGCAAAAAATACAGTGTTCTATTTTTTTCTTTACATTTTTAGTGCCAATTTTTACACATTAAGGGCTAGATTACAAGTGGAGCGCAAAATATCGCTTTCGCGAAAGTGATATTTGCACTCCACTTAGTAATACCAGCGCACGCAAATGTGCACTGGTATTACAAGTTAGCTGCAATGCAAATGCGACCTCGCGTTCGTATTGCATGGAAGCATTGCGCTCACGAGAGCAAGCTTCCATAGGCTCCAATGGGAGCCTCGTTCTCAAGCCATCAGACACTGCTGAGAACATAGCTCAGTGAAGGGGGTAAATCGTGCAGCAATTGACAGCAAATGTTAAATATATGATTATATACATATATATTTATGTATTAATATGTGCATATCAAAGCTTCTCGAAAAACTAGTATATGCATGCCTATCCCATTTCCTTACATTAAACTCCCTCCTTGACCCACTGCAATCTGGATTTCGTCCCCATCACTCCACAGAGACAGCAATCGTTAAGGTTACCAATGACCTGCTTACAGCAAAATCAAAGGGCCACTTTTCTCTGCTTATCCTCCTTGATCTGTCCGCAGCCTTTGATATTGTTGACCACCATCTTTTGCTCCAAACCCTCCAATCCTTCGGCTTTTGTGACACAGCCCTCTCGTGGTTCTCTTCCTACCTGTATAACTGTACCTTTAGTATACCCTTCTCTGGGGCCTCCTCTGCCCGTCAACCACTTTCTGTTGGGGTACCGCAAGGCTCTGTCCTCTGTCCCCTACTTTTCTCAATCTACACGTCATCATTAGGTTCCCTAATAAAGTCCCACGGTTTCCAATATCATTTGTATGATGACAACACCCAAATCTACTTCTTTGCACCAGACCTATCTCCTTCCTTGCTAACCTGTGTCACTAACTGTCTTGCTCACATCTCTTCCTGGATGTCCTCTCACTACCTCAAGCTAAATCTCTCCAAAGCTGAGCTCCTTATTTTTCCCCCTTCTTCCAAAATCTCCACCCCAATCTCTCTATAACTATTGATAAACTCCATCATTACCCCTACCCCACATGCACGATGTCTCGGGTCACATTTGACTCAGATCTTTCTTTCACTCCTCACATTCAGTCCTTGGCTAAAGCCGGCCACTTCCACCTTAAAAACATCTCTAAAATTAGGCACTTACTTACACAAGACACAACTAAGATTTTAATCCACTCTCTCATCCTTTCCCGCCTCAACTACTGCAACTCTGTCCTCTCTGGTCTCCCCAGCTGCCACCTAGCTCCTTTACAATCTATAATGAATGCCTCTGTCAGGCTCATCTTCCTTAGACGTCACTCCTCATCTGCTGCACCTCTCTGCCAATCCCTTCACTGGCTTCCTCTTGCCTCTAGGATCAAACACAAAATTCTCACTCTGACATACAAAGCCCTCAACTGCTCTGCTTCCCCTATATCTCAGACCTTGTCTCCAGATACTCTTACTCCCTGCTCATGGCCTCCTACTCTCCTCCTCTCTTGTTACCTCATCACACTCCAGTTTACAGGACTTCTCCAGACTGGCTTCTATCTTGTGAAACTCTCTGCCTCACTCCACAAGACTCTTCCCTAGTTTTGAAAGCTTCACAGACTCTACTATTCAGGGATGCATACAACCTACACTAACCTTTCTTTATACCAGTTCCTCTCCTCCATTGCTATCCCCTGAACCCCCTTAGCTTGTAAGCCTAAGAATCCAGCTGTTCCTTCTTAAGAGCTGACTACAACAGTGCCCTCTACCCATTTGATCCCTATAATTGTTTTGTTGTACTCTGCCTTTGTTTATAGCGCTGCAGAATCTGTTGGTGTTCTACAAATAACCGATAATAATAATAATAATAATAATATAAACACATAAATATATATGTATATAAGCATATGCATATATATTTACAGGGAACACACGGTTCCTCATAGACCACAATGTAAAGGCACTTTTCAGTGCACCCCACACCCGACACTTTTAATTCCTATAAACTGCTTTGTGCATTTTTTTAATTAAAAAACCACAAGTCTCTTAAATTTGGGGCCAATCGGGGCACTTTTATAAAATTAACCAGAGATCTGATCTCTGGTTAATTTTCTGAGCTCTAATTACTACCACAAGCTCGCAGTAGCAATAACCAGCCACTTGTAAAGGCTGGTTATTCATCGTGTGCCCGTAAATGGGTGAATTTGCATGTTTATGGGTGTGCGATAAATTAGGGCTACACTTGTAATCTAGCCTTAAATAATTTATTTTAATTTTTTTAGTAACTATGTTTTAATGGTTATTGCTTAATAAAATGCATTTTTAATGTTTTATATAGTTATTATTTTTTTGCTACAACTTCTATTTTTTGAAGCACATAAGGCGAAACCATAGTTCAGATTGGTCCCTATTTATTGAAGCTTAAGTGCAATAAAAATAGACCCACATAACGTTATAACGACACAAACTATGTGATAGCGGTCACTATTGCTTTCTATGGAAATGCTATACAATAATTGTGACAATATTTCAAACTTGTAGTGTGCAGCCTGTAACAATGTGCATGCAAACCCCTTTTATGTTATGTTGACTTGTCCGCGTGTAAAGTCCTTATTCTTGCTCCAGGTAGCCTAAAATATGGACAAATCAAAATGATATGATTTGCCACATAGAGAAAGCTCCCTACTGCAACAATATCTAACAGGGACCCACTGCTAGCACCCAAATCGCTGATCTCACCCCCCAACTGTTAATATTTGTAGCTGCAACCAGGTCTCAGTTATCATATCTAATATCTAACCATGGCCTCCTGCCCTCCAACTTCTAAAATCCTAATCTGACTTACAATCACACATAATGTGTATTCTATTCTGGAGACCCTCCAAATCCCTCAAATTCCAAGTTCTTACTCAAGTAATGAAAGTACCATTTTATAAGATCAGGCATATAGCACAGACTTCAATGTATACTGACTTATTTACTTTACTTTTCAATACAGCATGACTCTGATTGTGTAACTACTCTTGGGAGAGGCAATGAGGTTTGATTCTTCAATTTAAGATGACTGTTCCTACAATAATGATTTTCAGTTTGCCCCCATCTGCACTCTGACCTCTGCAATGACGAATGTAGTTCAATTTGTGTTCACACTTGACAGCTTTAGTTGACTGATCACAATCTAGACAGTGTATAAAGGAAATCAATTCTAAAAAACAGAAAGTGTCCCCTGAGTGGTCTTTCAGATGATCTGGAGTCTGTTGGGTGCCAGTAAGTATCTGAGCTGATGCAGAGGGGCAATATCCTAAGCATGGACATCTCCAGATATTTTTTCATGGAAGGGCTGAAAAAAGTAAAATTACAAACCCGGGACCCAAGGACTGCTGAACTGTGCACACCATGTATTAACATTTACCATTAAATACAAGTGATTCTGCCACAGCCCATCATGAATTTAACCATAGAAAATGACTCTCTAGGCCAAAATAAACTTTCATGATTCAGCCAGATCATGTAATTTTAAACAATTTTCTAATTTACTTTTATCACCAATTTTGCTTTGTTCTCTTGGTATTCTTAGTTGAAAGCTTAACCTAGGAGGTTCCTATGCTAATTTCTTAGACCTTGAAGCCCACCTCTTTCAGAATGCATTTTAACAGTTTTTCCCCACTAGAGGGTGTTAGTTCACGTATTTCATATAGATAACACTGTGCTCGTGCACGAGAAGTTATCTGGCAGCAGGCACTGATTGGCTAGACTGCAAGTCTATTAAAAGAACTGAAAAAAGGGGCAGTTTGCAGAGGCTTAGATACAAGATAATCACAGAGGTTAAAAGTATATTATTATAACTGTGTTAGTTATGCAAAACTGAGAAATGGGTAATAAAGGGATTATCTATCTTTTAAAACAATAAAAATTCTGGTGTAGACTGTCCCTTTAAGCCTTCCTGTTCTAGTTAACTTCCAGGAAATGTTGGGAGATATGCCACTGTGTTCATTGGTTGATGGGAATGAAGGGGAGGTACATAGGCTAAGCAGCAGCCTGTCAAGAAGACTAACAGGTGCTAGGAGTGGCTTCTGGGTATCTCACTATTCACAAGAGCTCACACCGCCCATTGGCAGTGTCAGCTCTATGAGGTGCTATAAATGGGGGTAAAAAATATTGGTTGGGGCACATATTTCCCTTTCTTGCTCCATATCTGGACATCAAAATTCTGAATATTCTTGTTGCTTCCAATCTACATAATGGAGCATGAATCCTATGGAGGTGCGCACAGCTGATGAACAAGACCCAGCTTAAATAACAATCTCAGGGAAAGCGAAGTTCCTGGAACAGCCAGCAACCAATATGATACGGCAGCACTCTTGGAGAGGAATAGTTGTAAAAGTCTGTAGAAGCAGAAAAAAGAGAGGCGCCTTATGGGACAGTATCGTAGTACAGTGGTAAGGGCAGGAGACAGCACACACAACGAGTCAGGATACTCACAAAAATGATGGCATAAACGTATGCCTCACTAGACAGGACGGGACCTTAGTCGGCCGCCAGACGGACCAATGGAAAGATAGATCCGGAACTCCAGGGTCCAATCCGCAGCTACAGGAGGTAGAATCGTCAGAGGAACGAGTAGCCCGTAATAGGACCAATTGCTGTTAGCTCTTAGTATGAGTGGCGGGTAACCGGACCAACCAAAAAACGGTATACACAAGAGCGGGGATATCGTAAAAGCTAATTTATTAAAATCACTGTTAAAACATATAGTTTATATGAAATGACAACAGCAACGCGTTTCTCGACCTTCCGGTCGTTTCATCAGGCTGATATTACGTTTGATATCCCAACTCTATTTAACATAAAAGTTACCCAATCACAGACCGGTCTGTGTCCACACCCTTCATGGGGCCAATCATAAATTGTGATTGACAACTGCAGTGACAGTTGCACCTGCTCAGTAATGAATATGTGATGATGAATGTGGAAACATTGACGACCGTAATATGTGAACATACATAACAAATAAAACATTTTAAAAAATTACTCAAAAAATTAATAAAATATATAGGGCATTTAAAGCATAAAATCAAAGTACGCAGTCACAAACAGTTCATATATATTTCGTAAGATTGAATAAAGTGCCTATATTGGTATATATGACTATAAAATAAGTTCTAACATCATAGGTTAAAACTAAAACCCTGAGAACTGGTCACAAGCAGGGTTGTGTCTGCACTTCTCACATTGACAGTCAGAAATCTAAAGTAACAATGAGGGATGAGGATCTACTGGAAAATATATATCATAATAAACATTTATAATAAATATGATATACAGAAGCAGCACCAACTATGTAAGGCACAATTATGTGCTCATAATATAGATAGGTGCCTAAAATAAAGCCTCTAGCAAGATATCATAAGTGATATACTGTGGTGGTTTAATATACCTAGTGACTATATGCTTCGAATGGAAATTCCACAGCCGAACGGCATGATTAAATTGAGTTTGTAGCAATAGATATTTAGAGATTATACAAGGCTACACATATTGGAGGGGGGACATATATTCTGACAGAGAAATGTCAATGAATATCTGAAAGTGGATAATCTTATTATTCTACAGACTTTTACAATCTACATAACAACTTCTGTGAACTAAAGGCAACACACAATTGTTTTGACTTACGAATCAACTTTGTATAAGATGGCCACATGGTGCAACCTTTAATCTTTCAATGCAAGAAGCTCCCACTTATACACTCTCTTCTAGTGGCCTTCAAATTGGTTAACTTTTAGTCAATAGGATCTTCATGACTCCATTGAGGGTCATAGCTTCATGGATCTACTCAATACACATTTAACTTACAAGAGATGTCTCCACTGTCTAGTTGCCATATATTATAACTTAAATGCACAAATCTAGACTCAAAACCCTTAAAAACCAATACAAAAAAAAGTATAAAGAGAGATAGTCAGGTACTTAAATTTAGCACTCTTTTCTAATTTGAAAAATCCATTTATTATCAAATAAATATATGATAGAAATCACAAATATTTACATAAAACAATACGTTTTGCTGGTAAGCCGATAGCAGTAGGACCTACAATACATAAAAAGCCATGGAGAAAGAGCATATATAGTTTGATGTCCTGATAAAAGACAGTCCTTGACTGTGCACACAAACTTTTTCAGGGAAATCCAAGGTCAGAACCAATCGGGCAACAAACAGAGTGGAATCAACAGGCAGAAGAATGGTCAAAAGGAGGTCAAGGTCACAAGCCAGAATTCAAAATCCAAAATATAGTTCAAGGCACACCCCCGAGATAGACTCAATACTAGGGCAATGAGACAGAGAAACTGAATGGCATTTAAAGAAAAAAGTGCGCCAAAGGTGACGCTCAACAAGAGATGCCACCAGCAATCTACTGCACAGCCAACACGTGTTTCGACTCAACATGCACAGACCTCCTCCTTATATTAGTTATTTTTAAGTAATATAAAGTTATTATGTAAATATGCAAAGATAAACCTTTACTGAATATCTGACAGCAGCCTTTCACAAACTTAAAAAAAAGTTAAAATTTGAGCAATTCCAATTGCAATGTTTAGGCTACTTGTCAAGGACACCGGGCTGCAGGGGATAAACTCCTACCCCCCTCTGTTTTTGTCAGCGGTTTTGGGCTCCTCAGAGCAACCGCAATCTCCCAGAACTTTTGTTTCCTTTGTTTTGTATGTAAACTGGATCTTGGAAGAAGCTGACCTCTGATCGACCTATCTCTCCCTGGCCAGCCGGCCTCCTGGAACTGCCGGTCGGACGCATCAGCTCGGATTCCCGGTCCCCTTCAACCCTGGTTGCTCCAGCGGCCCTTTGCCCCAGTGCTCCACTCTCTTGGGGATGGATAGCCCCTAGGGGGGACAAGAGGTGGTGGAATTGCTGGAGGGGAGCTATCTTGGGAACTGGGGGTTTTGGACACACCTACCCCTAAATTTTTAATTGGGCTGTAACTCTGGTCCCCAGTAACAAATCATGCCGCCCACACCTTGCTCGCCCAGGATCACCCCGCAACCACCACCCCTGTGTCCTGGGTCTCTGTGGGGTTGGGGCTGCTATGGCGACGTTGGATCCCTACTTGCATTTGTAACAGAATTAAATGGAGCCTTGGGTAAGATTAAATTTAAATTAACCTGGAGTGAAAATGACATCACATTTTTAGACACTCTGGCCTAGATTTGGAGTTTTGTCGGTAACGACCCGAAAACCTAACGCCGGCTTTTTTCTGGCCGCACCATAAAAATAACTCTGGTATCGAGAGTCCACATAAAGGCTGCGTTAGGCTCCAAAAAAGGAGCGTAGAGCATTTTTAACGCAGCTTCAACTCTCGATACCAGAGTTGCTTACGGACGCGGCCAGCCTCAAAAACATGCTCGTGCACGATTCCCCCATAGGAAACAATGGGGCTGTTTGAGCTGAAAAAAAACCAAACACCTGCAAAAAAGGCGCGTTCAGCTCCTAACGCAGCCCCATTGTTTGCTATGCGGTAACCCTTCCTACGTCTGCAATTAACACTCTAACATGTACCCCGAGTCTAAACACCCCTAACCTTACACTTATTAACCCCTAATCTGCTGCCCCCGCTATCGCTGACCCCTGCATATTATTATTAACCCCTAATCTGCCGCTCCGTAAACCGCCGCTACTTACATTATCCCTATGTACCCCTAATCTGCTGCCCTAACATCGCCGCTATTCTAATAAATGTATTAACCCCTAAAGCTAAGTCTAACCCTAATACTAACACCCCCCTAAGTTAAATATAATTTAAATCTAACGAAATTAATTAACTCTTATTAAATAAATTATTCCTATTTAAAGCTAAATACTTACCTGTAAAATAAATCCTAATATAGCTACAATATAAATTATAATTATATTATAGCTATTTTAGGATTTATATTTATTTTACAGGTAAATTTGTATTTATTTTAACCAGGTACAATAGCTATTAAATAGTTAAGAACTATTTAATAGCTAAAATAGTTAAAATAATTACAAATTTACCTGTAAAAGAAATCCTAACCTAAGTTACAAATAAACCTAACACTAGACTATCAATAAATTAATTAAATAAACTACCTACAATTCCCTACAATTAACCTAACACTACACTATCAATAAACAGGGCCCTTTGCGGGGCATGCCCCAAGAAATACAGCTCTTTTGCCTGTAAAAAAAAACATACAATACCCCCCCCCAACATTACAACCCACCACCCACATACCCCTAATCTAACCCAAACCCCCCTTAAATAAACACTAAGCCCCTGAAGATCATCCTACCTTGTCTTCACCATACCAGGTTCACCGATCGGTCCAGAAGAGCTCCTCCGATGTCCTGATCCAAGCCCAAGCGGGGGGCTGAAGAGGTCCATGATCCGGCTGAAGTCTTCATCCAAGCGGGCCAGAAGAGGTCTTCCATCCGATTGAAGTCTTCATCCAAGCAGCATCCATCCGGAGCGAAGCGGCAGCATCCTGAAGACCTCCACCACGGAACATCCATCCTGGCCGACGACTGAACGACGAATGACGGTTCCTTTAAATGACGTCATCCAAGATGGCGTCCCTCGAATTCCGATTGGCTGATAGGATTCTAACAGCCAATCGGAATTAAGGTAGGAATATTCTGATTGAATGATAGAATCAGCCAATCAGAATCAAGTTCAATCCGATTGGCTGATCCAATCAGCCAATCAGATTGAGCTTGCATTCTATTGGCCGATCGGAACAGCCAATAGAATGCGAGCTCAATCTGATTGGCTGATCGGATCAGCCAATCGGATTGAACTTGATTCTGATTGGCTGATTCCATCAGCCAATCAGAATATTCCTACCTTAATTCCGATTGGCTGATAGAATCCTATCAGCCAATCGGAATTCGAGGGACGCCATCTTGGATGACGTCATTTAAAGGAACCGTCATTCGTCGTTCAGTCGTCGGCCAGGATGGATGTTCCGCGGTGGAGGTCTTCAGGATGCTGCCGCTTCGCTCCGGATGGATGCCGCTTGGATGAAGACTTCAATCGGATGGAAGACCTCTTCTGGCCCGCTTGGATGAAGACTTCAGCCGGATCATGGACCTCTTCAGCCCCCCGCTTGGGCTTGGATCAGGACATCGGTGGAGCTCTTCTGGACCGTTCGGTGAACCTGGTTTGGTGAAGACAAGGTAGGATGATCTTCTGGGGCTTAGTGTTAGGTTTATTTATGGGGGGTTTGGGTTAGATTAGGGGTATGTGGGTGGTGGGTTGTAATGTTGGGGGGGGGGGTATTGTATGGTTTTTTTACAGGCAAAAGAGCTGTATTTCTTGGGGCATGCCCCGCAAAGGGCCCTGTTCAGGGCTGGTAAGGTAAAAGAGCTTTGAACTTTAGTAATTTAGAATAGGGTAGGGCATTTTTTTATTTTGGGGGGCTTTGTTATTTTATTAGGGGGCTTAGAGTAGGTGTAATTAGTTTAAAATTGTTGTAATATTTTTCTTATGTTTGTAAATATTTTTTTATTTTTTGTAACTTAGTTCTTTTTTATTTTTTGTACTTTAGCTAGTTTATTTAATTGTATTTATTTGTAGCAATTGTATTTAATTAATTTATTGATAGTGTAGTGTTAGGTTAATTGTAGGTAATTGTAGGTAGTTTATTTAATTAATTTATTGATAGTCTAGTGTTAGGTTTATTTGTAACTTAGGTTAGGATTTCTTTTACAGGTAAATTTGTAATTATTTTAACTATTTTAGCTATTAAATAGTTCTTAACTATTTAATAGCTATTGTACCTGGTTAAAATAAATACAAAGTTGCCTGTAAAATAAATATAAATCCTAAAATAGCTATAATATAATTATAATTTATATTGTAGCTATATTAGGATTTATTTTACAGGTAAGTATTTAGCTTTAAATAGGAATAATTTATTTAATAAGAGTTAATTAATTTCGTTAGATTTAAATTATATTTAACTTAGGGGGGTGTTAGTGTTAGGGTTAGACTTAGCTTTAGGGGTTAATACATTTATTAGAATAGCGGCGAGATTCGGTCGGCAGATTAGGGGTTAATAATTGAAGTTAGGTGTCGGCGATGTTAGGGAGGGCAGATTAGGGGTTAATACTATTTATGATAGGGTTAGTGAGGCGGATTAGGGGTTAATAATTTTATTATAGTAGTGCTCAGGTCCGGTCGGCAGATTAGGGGTTAATAAGTGTAGGCAGGTGGAGGCGACGTTGTGGGGGGCAGATTAGGGGTTAATAAATATAATATAGGGGTCGGCGGTGTTAGGGGCAGCAGATTAGGGGTACATAAGGATAACGTAGGTGGCGGCGCTTTGCGGTCGGCAGATTAGGGGTTAATAAGTGTAGGAGGTGGAGGCGACGTTGAGGGGGGCAGATTAGGGGTTAATAAATATAATACAGGGGTCGGCGGTGTTAGGGGCAGCAGATTAGGGGTACATAAGTATAACGTAGGTGGCGGTTGGCAGATTAGGGGTTAAAAAATTTTTTCAGAGTGTCGGCGATGTGGGGGGACCTCGGTTTAGGGGTACATAGGTAGTTTATGGGTGTTAGTGTACTTTAGAGTACAGTAGTTAAGAGCTTTATAAACCGGCGTTAGCCCAGAAAGCTCTTAACTACTGACTTTTTTCCTGCGGCTGGAGTTTTGTCGTTAGATGTCTAACGCTCACTTCAGACACGACTCTAAATACCGGAGTTATAAAAATCCAATTGAAAAGATAGGATACGCAATTTACGTAAGGGGATCTGCGGTATGGAAAAGTCGCGGCTGGAAAGTGAGCGTTAGACCCTATTTTGAGTGACTCCAAATACCGGCGGTAGCCTAAAACCAGCGTTAGGAGCCTCTAACGCTGGTTTTCACGGCTACCGCCAAACTCTAAATCTAGGCCTCTAATAATTAAAGATGGTAAAAAATTTAAAATTGATCTGTTTAGAAAGGAAACAGATAGAAATAGTTTGCTACATTTTGAAAGTGCCCATCGAATATCTCTTTTAAAGGCCCTTCCCCGAAGCCAATTTTTAAGAGCACGTAGAATTATCACTGATGATAATTTATTAAAATTGAGGTTCAAAGAAATGGAATCTAGATTTTTACAGAGGGGTTATCCCTCTGTAATAATTGACGCAGAAATCAAACATGCTTTATCTATCCCTAGAGAGACTCTGTTGAGTCCTAAGAAAAAGGAGAATAAAAAAGATGAACGTTTGATTTTTGTGTCAGAATTTAACTCTCAATCTGACCAAATCCAGCGCATTATAAAAAAACATTGGTCTGTTTTAACAGAATGTAACCCAAAAATAAAAGAATTCAAGAACTTCTCGATGCCTGCCTATAAGCAAGGTTTAAATCTTAAACAGCAATTGGTGAAAGCTGATGTAGGCTCAAACATTAAAATTAAACAACAATATATTTCCTGTAAGACTGAAGGGTGTTATCCATGTTTAAATTGCTCGTGTTGTAATAACATGATCAAAGGTCCGAATTTTCTCCATCCAATTACGGGGAAGGCATTTAAAATTAAAGGATACCATACATGTAAGTCAACTTTTGTAATTTATTTAATTAAGTGCCCCTGTGGGCGGAGTTACATTGGCGAAACAACTAGAATTATTAAGGACAGGATAATAGAGCATAAAAGTAATATTCAAACTAAAAATATTAAAGCCCCTGTAGCCCATCATTTCATTGAGAAGGGACACTCAATAGGACAGTTAAGGTTCCAAATAATTGAAAAAGTGTTAATGCCACGTAGGTTAGGAGATAGGGAGCTCTTATTGAAACAACGTGAATGTTTCTGGATTTGGAAATTAGATACAATGGAGCCTAAAGGGTTAAATAGAGATTTGGATATGTCTGTGTTCTTATAAATTGACTTCTGTATAAATCTGTATTGGGATTATTTTATATAGAGGATTCTATGTTTGATTGTATATATTCAGTAAAAAATGTTAACTTAAATTTGAGAATATTGAGAAATTGTATTGTGGTAAATTTAGGGTTAATGTAATTTTGGCCCTTTAGCGCCACCTAGTGATGGATAGGTATAAATAGAATCAAAGTTAGTATGCACTTTAGCATGACTAAGGTAGTAATACCAAAACGTTGCTGCATTTGTTGTTGTGTTAAACAATAAACACTATCTGGTTTGCTGCTACTCTCTGTTGATTTTTTATTGATGATACAGAGCCTGGAGTGGAGCTCTGGGGTGGCTTGCAATGGGTCGCTGTGTGCTGGATTAAGGACTTTGTGTTTTGGCTGCTATGGCAGGCGCCAGCCTGTCTGGAGGGGCCGGAATGGCGGGAGATGGGCAGGTCAGATAAGGCTTGTTATCAAGATCAGTTTCTGTATACATGTTGTGTGTTTTCCCTAATAAAGTCAGTTCCTGTTTCACCTGAATGCTAGTATGTCTAGTTATTTGGGTGGGCTCCTGCGAAATCACTTCTTCTCCGCTACATAGCCATTGGTTCCAGGTGTTGGGAGATCGGTTGGCGGAGCTACCCAGTTGGGGTAGCCGGTAATCCATCACACTACTTAATCTCTTTTTTCAAGGCTTGAGATGGACTCAGGTGAATTGTGCTTTATGGATATGCATGATGCTCAGCAAAATACATTTGTTCATTTTTTTTGTCAAGAGTTACTGTTTATCTATAACCTTTGCTTGAATACTGCTGCTTAATGTATGATTACATTCAATTATATAAGTTTATATAAATAATACATTTGCTTTCCTTCACTTTATTAATGAATATTATTATTTATAGATTATATCCGTTGTGTCCCATTTGAAACTACTGCCCATGAAAAGGAAGTTCAATGGCTGATTTTGTTTATCTGTAACCATATTGCTCCAGGATGTTTGACGATTCTCCTTAAGAGAATATAATAGTATCATTATGTTCTAATCCTGATGTATTACTGAATGAAGAAGCAGTTTTTGCCCTGATAAAGTAGAGTTCTTACAATAATCCATTTACACAACAGATACTGATTAGCCATAGAAGGACACATGAAAAGGAATGTTCATTATCAAGTTGTGGGCATTCAATGTTACACAGCACTTAATTGGTGCATTTTCCATGGACCGTTTTAATAATGTTAGAGTTATCAATCTCAACTTCATTCTGACAGCATAATTCCATATAGAAGATTACATTCTGTTTAAAATACTCATACGTTAATTCTACTGAAAAAATAAATAAAAAATGATATATATTTGAAGGGTCAACTCATTAAAGGAATAGTCTAGTAAAAATTAAACTTTAATAATTCAATATAAAGCAGCAATTTTAAGCAACTTTCTAATTTACTCCTATTATCAAATTTTCTTCGTTCTCTTGGTATCTTTATTTAAATGTAAGTTTAGGAGCCGGCCCATTTCTGGTTCCACACCTGGGTAGTGCTTACTGATTGGTGGCTACATTTAGACACCAATCAGCAAGCGCTACCCAGCTGTTGAACCAAAAATGGGCCGGCTACTATGCTTACATTCTTGCTTTTTCATATAAAGGTACCAAGAGAACGAATACATTTTGATAATAGGAGTAACATAGAAAGTTGCTTAAAATCGCTGCTCTATCTGAATCATGAAAGTTTAATTTTGACTATTTAGACTATTCCTTTAATGTAAAGGCAAACAATAAATATAAAAGCAATACATTTTGGTGACTTGTCCACATTCCTAAAGTGCAGATGAGTGCTGATGATTACTTACTTGCATTCGTTTCGTCATGAATGCACATTTGTGACAAAAATCGGATATTCGTTTTAACGAAACAAATATCCGAATGAATTCACCAATGAAAATGAAAGAAAAGAGAAAACAATAATGACGAAAATTGTCAGTATTCATCTGTTTCCTTTCATTTTGTTTTAAGGAGTTAATACTTACCTCTGGAGAGTGCGCTAAACCCGATACTCTTTTTGCCAGAGCCCCAGTGCTAACAGGAGGCTTAGCGTGCTTGGATCCCAGGACCTGAGAAGCCTGCTGTTAGTGAGGCTGGGGTTCTGGCAAGAAGAAAAACTGGTTAGCGTGCTATCCAGAGAGTGTTAAAGGGACAGTCTACACCAGAATAATTATTGTTTACAAAGATAGATAATCCCTTTATTACCCATTTCCTAGTATTGCATAACCAACACAGTTATAATAATATACTTTTTACCTCTGTGATTACCTTGTATCTAAGCCTCTGCTGACTGCCCCCTTATTTCAGTTCTTTTGACAGACTTGCATTTTAGCCAATCAGTGCTGACTTCTAGGTAACTCCACGTGCATGAGCACAGTGTTATCTATATGACACACATGAACTAACGCCCTCTAGTTGTGAAAAACTGTCAAAATGCATTCAGATAAGAGGCAGCCTTCAAGGGCTAAGAAGTTAGCATATGAGCCTACCTAGGTTTAGCTTTCAACTAAGAATAACAAGAGAACAAAGCAAATTGATGATAAAAGTAAATTGGAAAGTTACACTCTCTATCTGAATCATGAAAGTTTATGTTTCACTAGACTGTCCCTTTAAGGTAAGTATTTCTTGACTGCATAAGTCTATTACTAACAAGCCTTCTTAAGGGTTCTATCTTAGTAGTTGATTATAAAGGGAATCCATGGCAGATATAACAGTATTTATTGTTATTCTATCCCACTCTCGCCTGAGCTAGCAAGATGCAGATTGTTATGCACAAGATTGTTATTGTGATTTTTGTAAAATAAAGCATTTCATTTAGCAATATCTTCAAACTTCCTTTTTAAGTGATTGGAGCTGGCAGAGGAAAAAGAAAACAAGTTAGGAAGATTGATATAAAGTAAGGGCTTTATTTAACATAGATAAAGCGTATGTTCTGCTTTGACCTGAATTGTATTGCCAAGCATATTAGAGGTACAGTCTACACCAGAATTGTTATTGTTTAAAAAGATAGATAATCCGTTTATTACCCATTCCCCAGTTTTGCATAACCAACACTGTTATAATAATATACTTTTTACCTCTGTGATTACCTTGTATCTAAGCCTCTGCAGACTGCTCCCTTATCTCAGTTCTTTTGTCAGACTTGCATTTTAGCCAATCACTGCTGGCTCCTAGGTAACTCCACGGGCGTGAGCACAATCTTATCTATATGGCACACATGAACTAACACCCTCTAGTGGTGAAAAACTGTCAAATGCATTCAGATAAGAGGTGCCTTCAAGGGCTAAAAAATTAGCATATGAGCCTCCCTAGGTTTATCTTTAAACTAAGAATACCAAGAGAACAAAGCAAAATTGGTGATAAAAGTAAATTGCAAAGTTGTTCTAAAATTACATGCCCTATCTGAATCCTGAAAGTTTATTTTAGACTAGACTGTCCCTTTAAAAGAAAACGCAGGGATGGCAGCTGGTTTTCAAGAAGAGTTTAAAAACAAGCAGAAAAATAAGATTTTTTTTAATTTTCTTGGTGTGGTGCGATAAGTTCGCGTCGGGTTAGCGCATGAGTGAAAACGGTTTACTTTTAACTCGTAATACAAGCGCAACTTGACACGCACGAAAATCTCACTTCTAGGGCAGTTAATGTTTGAGCGGGAGCATTAAAAAGCGCTCCACTTTTAATCTAGCCCTTTATCTTTAAAACAAAATGATGTGTTATGCATATACAAGTACTTTTTTCTGCACTGTAAAATGAATTCCCGTGCCTCATCCCATAGTTAAGTATTGCGCCTATTTAATTTTAATTTTCATATCAGGATCTTTAGGGCAACATCGCATTTGCACTTGTCATTTAAAGGAATTGCATGTGCACTATTACCTAAAATTCACAGCAGCTATATTTGTTAATACTATTCATTTCATTGCATGCGCAGAGAGGCTCACAACGTCATAGTAGGTTTGTAATCCTTATCATAATAACAATCCACCATGGTTGTAACTATAGGGGTTGTCATGAGATGCAGGACATATGCAGGACACAGCAATGATGGTACAACTCTATTTTATTACAGAGCATAGCAATACACATGCAGACAGGTTGATTGTACTAAACTAACTGCGACACAGACACCGGACCTAAGCCCCGCCCACATACTAGTGACATCACATCCTGCTCTCATCACAGGGGTAGATTGGATACTTAACTTGATCGATATTGCTGCTGTTCCTTATCTGCCCCGCCCCCTCTCCATGAAACTTCTTTGCTCTGCTGCACCACTCTCCCTGACGTCAACGTCACAATCCATACGACCGCCCTACATCGGGGTTAGTGATGCACCGCAGAAGAGAGGACATAGGGGGCAGAATATGTGCATTCATTAGTCAGACTATGGCTAGGAAGACCATCGTTATAAGGTCCGCATAAATAAGGAAAATAGTAGGTCTGGCAAAATAAGAACTTTGTAGGCGATATTTCAAGAAAACGACAGGAAACATCTAGGGCTAGATTATGAGTGGATCGCTAACTGTTTTGGGCGAGCGATAGCGGGTTTATTGTGGCTGTTTGTGCCCGTTGGAAAGAGTGCTTGTATTACAAGTTGTAAATAAATGCGAACGCATGAGCGCAATTGAAATTTATTCTAGAATTAATACAGCAACCTCAGGATTCTGAGACAAAAAAGTGTCACAAAAAAAAATACATTGAAAAGTATGTATGTATATTTGTGTGTAAATATGTATTTATATGTGTATATATGTATTTACAGATATATATATATATATATATATATGCACATATAAACACACACACATATATATATATATATATATATATATATATATATATATATAAAGTGCATTGAACCCCTTTGCAGTTAAGTAGATGAAAACATGTTAATGCAATATTTATGCAATATTCATATTTAATAAAGTGTTTAACTGTGTTTTTACTGTAAATATTTCACATTCCAATGCTCTGCACATAGCAGAATATTTTCTAAGTATTTATAAATTGATATTTCTATATATATCTCTGTATAGGTATATATATATAACATATTCTGCTATGTGAAGAACTTTGGAATGTGAAATACTCATATTTTCATGTCGGGTTAGTGCACTTGAGAAAATGTGATCGCGTTCCTTTGAAGTCTATGAGGTAATGTGTTAACGCGGTCACAATATTTTCACTTTTAACTTGTAATACAGAAGCTTACTTGTAGCGCATTTAACGAACGAAGGGGAGTGCAAAATACCGCTCCACTCGTAATCTAGTCCTTAATAGGTACAAATTACAAATATTTACATAAAAATACGTTTTAAAACAGATAACAAATTATTTTTGAATTTTCATGTCCCTTTTAGATGGAGAACACAATCTTGTTTTTAGTGGATTGGAGGAGTTAGAAAAAAAGAGATACAGGTTAGCAACTTTAGCGGCTCATACATTCTAAAAAATAAAACTATAAAATGGTTTAAAACATATTCTTTTTTACTGTAATGTATGATACAATTAAAAATAGATTCCAAAGCACATTTTAAAAACAAAAATGAAACAAGAAAACTGGTGGTGGTCCTGTAAGTCATGTATAAAATGTTATATGGACACAACATTGGGGAGGGGGTCTCTTGCTTGAGTTTAAAAACAAAATCTATACAGAATACATTTTAAAACACATAAAAAAAACTATATAGAAAAACACTATTAATATTCACTTTGAACTATTTTGACTTCGGTTGCCTTGAACTGAAATGTACAACATTTCAACAAACTTTGCTATTAGGAAATTATCAACTATAAGGAATTGGAGATCATAAGCCCTTCAACTGCAAATCAGTGATTACCTTTTGGAATATGCAAAGAAACCAAATCCATATATGATCATATCAACAAGCAATGCAATAGTGGAACTTGCTGCTTACACTGAAGTTCAAAATAACATCCCCTGGCGATAAATACGATTATTACAATGACCCGAGAACACTACAACTACTTAAAGGGACAGGAAACCTCACATTTTTCTCTTAGAATTTGGATAGAACAATCAATTTTAAACAACGTTCCAATTTATTTCCATTCTCAAATATGCTTAATTATCTTGTTTTCTTTTGATGAAGGAACAACATTGCTCTACTGACAGCTAGCTGAATACATCTAGTTAGCCAATCACAAGAGACAGAGGTGTGCAGGCACCAATCAGCAGCTAGCTCCCACTAGTGTAGGATATGTGCATATACATTTCAATAAGGGATAACAAGAGAACGAAGCACATTGGAAAATAAAAGTGAATTTAAAAGTGTCTTAAAATGACATGCTCTATCTGAATCATATGACTTTCCTATTCCTTTAAACACAACATACTTATCTGATACTTAAAGGGACATAAAACCCAAAATTGTTCTTTCATGATTCAGATAGAGAATACAATTTTAAACAACTTTCCAGTTTAATTCTATTATCAAATTTGTTTCCTTCTCTTGGTATCATTTGTTGAAGGAGCAGCAATGCACTACTGGTTTCTAACTGAAAGTTGCTTAAAACTGCTGCTTTATTGGAATCATAAAAGAAAATATTAGGGTTTAATGTCCCTTTAAGGGACATTCAAGTCAAAATTAAACTTTCATGATTCAGACATGATTACTTATATTATATAAATTAGTATGTTCTCGTGGTATCCATTATTGAAAATGCACACATTTGCCTTTTGCCATTGGCTCACCTGATGTAATTCAGCTAACTCCCAGTATCAAGGATATCAAGAAAATGCAGAACATTTGATAACAAAATTAAATTGTAAAGTTGTTTAAAATTGTATGCGCTATCCGAATCATGAAAGAAAAAAACGTTGGGTTTCATATCCCTTTAATCTGTTCCTTGGGAGCTTGTGGAGAGAAAAAGTATTAAAAAAAAAAAAAACTATTTCATCATTAACCAGCACATTGCATACAATGCTGGCTTTGCTGTATTGAAGTAATTATGAAATGTTAAGATAATGTATTGCTTTAATACTATATTAATTTAATTTAAACAACTTTAATTTAAAAAAGATCATTTATATGCTGTAAAAGGAGTTCCAAAATGTAATTGTGATTTTTAAATATCATTTGAATGAAATTAATCAATTAAATGAACAATATTACATAATTATGTTGCATTTGACATTTTTTTAAATTACATTTTTTGTATTGAAACCCTATTTCTCATCAAAAGGGAAACAATTCCTTGCTTGTCAGTCCCTAAAAATATGCTGATGTATTAAATATTTCTATAAAGATCATAAAGAATTTGTCAATAAACAATACATGTTGTACCACTAAAACAAAATTGTTTTCAAAATTTTAAAGGACAATACATTTGAATGTGTGCACTAAATGGTTATGATTTATAAATACAGTAGATAACATTGTGACACATAAATATGTTGCGCATTTATACATCGCTTTTTAGAGCATTCCATAATAATTTAGTTCACTTTAGAAATGTTTATTTAAGGGATATAAAACCCAAAAATATCATTTTGTGATTTTGACAGAAAATACAGTTTTTAAAAAGTTTCCAACTTACTTAAAGGGACACTGAACCCAAATTTTTTTTGTGTGATTCAGATAGAGCATGCAATTTTAAGCAAATTTCTAATTTACTCCTATTAGCAAATGTTCTTCATTCTTTTGGTATCTTTATTTGAAAAACAAAAATGAAAGTTTAGATGCCGGCCCATTTTGGTGAACAACCTGGGTTGTTCTTGCTGATTGGTGAATACATTCATCCACCAAGTACTGTCCATGGTTCTGGACTTTCTTTTTCAAATAAAGATAGCAAGAGAACAAAGAAAAATTGATAATAGGAGTAAATTAGAAAGCTGCTTAAAATTGCCTGCTCTATCTGAATCACGAAAGAAAAAATTTGGGTTCAGTGTCCCTTTAAATGATCAAATTTGCTTTGTTCCCATGATATCCTGTGTTGAAAAGATATCTAGGTAGCCATCTGGAGCAGTTAATAGTGCTGCCATCTAGTGCTCTTGCAAATGGATAACTTTCTTGCAAAACTGCTGCCATATAGTGTTCCAGAAATGGGCCGGCTCCTAAGCATACGCCATTGCTTTTCAACAAAAGATATCAAGAGAACGAAGAAAAAAGGATCATCGGAGTAAATTAGAAAGTTGTTTAAAATCGCTTGCTCTATCTGAATCTGAAAGAAAGAAATTGGGTTTCATATCCCTTTAAACTAAGAAACAAACCGTGTCTTAAGTATTATATATAAGGACATTTAATTTTTATAGAATGTTGTTTTATTTACAATTTTTTGTTAAAAAAAAAAAGTAAATTATTTGTAAACCATGAATACTTTAATGTTTGTCAAGTCTCTTTCTATCTACTGTATTGATTGGTTAGATGTAATTATGAATGAGTTGTCTCTGACTTGGTAGAACATAGGGCTAGATTTATTAAAGCTGAGGCGGACAGGGGCGCGTATACACGCCCCTGTACGCCTCAGCTCACCTGTGGCGGGGCGAAATTACCCGCAGGTATTTGGCATTGCACACAAGCGCAATTTTGCGCTCGTGTGCAATCCCGCCCCCTGCCCGCGCACAGCCAATCATGCGTGGGCAGGAGCTGTCAATCTCCTCGGTCTAACTAGACAGAGGAGATTGAATTTCGCCACCTTAGAGGTGGCGAAGAGGTTAGGGAAGCGGCGGTCTGGTGACCGCTGCTTGATAAATTACGGCGAGCAAGTTCTAGTGAGAACTTGCAGCCGTAGGGCTTTAATAAATCTAGCCCATAGTCGCCTCTGGGTTCCTCAGCCACCCTCTCATCACTGCACTTATCGGCAGGCAATGCATAATATTGTGTGCAGAGTATTGTAAACCTCAGCTAAAACTGTCAGGATACCAAAAAGGATAATTGAGAGAGTACACTAAGATGAACTCAATAATGGATTTGTACTTCCTGAATCCTTACAAGTAAAATGTAACCAAGCTCTAAACCTGCACAGGGCATTACCTATAAACACCAGCAAAGGCAGAGAAGTAAACTTAATTCAAATAATAAATTTAATTTTAGAGAAGGCAGACTGGTGAATGGCACCAACTATTCCCTCTGAGTACTTAAAAATACCAGAGGTAGGAAAGTAAATGTAACTTAAAGGGATACTAAATCCTTTTTTTGGTTCAGAACCTGGGTTTTACGCTTGCTTATTGGTGGCTAAATGTAGCCACCAAAAAGCAAGCGCTATCCAGGGTGCTGAACCTAAAATGAGCTGGCTCTTAAGCTTTACATTCCTGCTTTTTTTTATATACAGGTGGCCCTCGTTTTACAACGGTTCAATTTACACCGTTTCAGAATAACAACCATTTTTTCCAGTCATGTGACTGCTATTGAAAAGCATTGAGAAGCAGTGCATTTATTAATATAGCCAGTAGGTGAAGCTGTCCGCTTGTGTTGCAGCAAAGCCAAGCAAGCTGAAATTAATCAGTTTAACCAGACCTGAGCTATCAAGCAGATTTCAAAGGAACAAGATCTTCCTGTCTATAAATCAGTCCAGATTGGAATGCATAGAAAGAACCGTTTGCAGAAAAATGCAAGTGAAGTCTGTGTTGTGTGATTGTTTTATTAGGTTTATAATGCTGTTTAGCAAATGTTTTTGTTCATTTAACTTAGTTTAATTATATATTCTGTGTTGTGTGATTATTTTATTAGGTTTATAATGCTGTTTAGCATTTAAAGTCTTCATTTCAAAGCTTTAAAAATAATGTATTAGGTGTTATTTCTGACAATTTTAAGAGGGGCCTGGAACCTAACTCCCTCACTTCCCATTGACTTACATTATAAACTGGGTTTCAATTTGCAACGGTTTTGATTTACAACCATTCCTTCTGGAACCTAACCCTGGCGTAAACTGAGGGCTACCTGTACATATATATATATATATATATATATATATATATATATATATATATATATATATATATATATAAAGATACAAGAGAACAAAGAAAATTAATTATAATAGAAATAAATTAGAAAAATGCTTAAAATTGCATGCTATTTCCGAATCATGAAAGAAAAAATTTGGGTTTAGTATCCCTTTAACAACTTTGAAAGTCCAAGAAATGCCCTGTTTGCCTGAAACTGTGGCTCCATGGATTAGTAAAAACATCAGTAACATGCAGCGGCGTATTTAAGTATTGTGCTGCCCTAGGCACCCAAATCTCTGCTGCCCCCCATTCAGGTTTTAGACCTTTTTTGCCATAATATTTTTTAGTGAGGGTGTAACTTGTACTTTTTTTATGGCATTTCCAAAGTAAATATTCATGTTCATGTGCTTGTGTGTGTATATATGTGTGTGTGTGTGTGTGTGTATATGTGTGTGTGTGGTGTGTGTATATATGTGTCTGTGTGTTTATGTTTGTGTGTATATGTGTGTGTATGGTAAGTGTGTGTATATATGTGTGTATAGTGAGTGTGTATATATATATATATATATATATATACATATATATATACAGTATGTGTGTATGATGAGTGTGTGCATATGTATGTGTATGGTGAGTGTGTGTATGTGTGTGTATATATGTGTGTATGGTGAGTGTGTGTGTATATGTGTGTGTATATGTGTGTGTGTACAGTATATGTGTGTATGGTGAGTGTGTGTATATGTGTGTATGGTGAGTGTGTGTACTTGTGTGTGTATGGTGAGTGTGTGTATATGTGTTTACATGTGTGTGTATATGTGTGTGGAATATTTGTATATGTGTGGGTGTATATGTGTGTGCTTATGTGTGTATATATGTGTGTGTGTATGTATGTATATTATGTGTGTGTATTTGTGTATATGTGTTTGTGTGTGTGTATATGTATGTATATTATGTGTGTATATTTGTGTATATGTGTGTGTGTGTATGTGTGTGTGTAGTGTGAGTGCATGTGTATTTCCATGTCAATGTTGGAGATTAACTATAATGTCCTACAACTTAGATGGTACCTCACTCCCAAAGAAATGCAAAGATGATTCCCTAAATGGTCAAATAGGTGCCGGTGTTGCGGAAATGTTGACAGGAGCTTGACAACTCACATATGGTGGTGGTGTTCTCAAATTCTTGGTCAGTCCCCACACTACCTATGTGGTGCACTAAAGTTTGTGAGTTAATTAAAGGGACAGTCTAATCAAAATTAAAGTTTCATTATTCGGAGAGGGTATGCAATTTTGAACAACTTTCCAATTTACTTTTATCATCAAAATTGCTTTGTATTCTTGGTATTCTTTGTTGAAAGCTAAACCTAGGTAGGCTCATATGCTAATTTGTAAGCACTTAAAGGCTGCCTCTTATCTCAGTGCATTTGGAAAGTTTTTCACAGCTAGATAGCACTAGTTCATGTGTGCCATATAGATAACATTGTGTTCACTCATGTGGAGTTATTTATGAGTCAGCACAGATTGGCTAAAATGCAAGTCTTTCAAAAGAACTGAGATAAGGGGGCATTCTGCAGAGGCTTAGATACAAGGTAATAACAAAAGTAAAAAGTATATTAATGTAACAGTGTTGGTTATGCAAAACTGGGGAATGGGTTATAAAGGGATTATATATCTTTTTAAACAATAAAAATTCTGGAGTACACTGTACCTTTAACCTATAGAAATATCATTATTTGAGAAGAAATAAAATAGAAGAATATGGAGAAATGACGACTACATGACCTAGACCACTGGTTTTCAATCCTGTCATCAAGCCTCCCTAACAGGTCATATTTTCAGGATTACCTTGGGTGACATATTTACTAATCAGTTGATTATTTCATTCTGTGTTCCAGTTCAGATATCCTGAACATCTGGCCTGTTAGGGAGGCCTAAGGACAGGTTTGAAAACCAGTGAACTAGGCAGACAAGCTCAGAGACAAGCTTGTATTTTTAGCGTTATATGGCAGCTTTGTTTGCAACAATGTATAACATTGCTACATAAATTGCTGCCATAGGCCAGCGTTAGAGGCTCCTAACGCTGGTTTTAGGCTACCGCCGGTATTTGGAGTCAGTGATTAAAGGGTCTAACGCTCACTTTTCAGCCGCGACTTTTCCATACCGCAGATCCCCTTACGTCAATTGCGTATCCTATCTTTTCAATGGGATCTTTCTAACTCTGGTATTTAGAGTCGTTTCTGAAGTGAGCGTTAGAGCGCTAACGACAAAACTCCAGCCGCCGGAAAAAAGCAGGAGTTAAGAGCTTTCTGGGCTAACGCCGGTTCATAAAGCTCTTAACTACTGTACCCTAAAGTACACTAACACCCATAAACTACCTATGTACCCCTAAACCGAGGTCCCCCCACATCGCCGCCACTCGATTAAAATGTTTTAACCCCTAATCTGCCGACCGCCACCTACGTTATACTTATGTACCCCTAATCTGCTGCCCCTAACACTGCCGACCCCTGTATTACATTTATTAACCCCTAACCTGCCCCCCACAACGTCGCCGCCAGCTACTTACAATAATTAACCCCTAATCTGCCGACCGCAAAGCGCCGCCACCTACGTTATCCTTATGTACCCCTAATCTGCTGCCCCTAACACCGCCGACCCCTATATTATATTTATTAACCCCTAATCTGCCCCCCTCAACGTCGCCGACACCTGCCTACACTTATTAACCCCTAATCTGCCGAGCGGACCTGAGCGCTACTATAATAAAGTAATTAACCCCTAATCCGCCTCACTAACCCTATCATAAATAGTATTAACCCCTAATCTGCCCTCCCTAACATCGCAGACACCTACCTTCAATTATTAACCCCTAATCTGACGACCGGAGCTCATCGCTACTATAATAAATGGATTAACCCCTAAAGCTAAGTCTAACCCTAACACTAACACCCCCCTAACTTAAATATAATTTAAATCTAAGGAAATTAATTAACTATTATTGAATAAATTATTCCTATTTAAAGATAAATACTTACCTGTAAAATAAATCCTAATATAGCTACAATATAAATTATAATTACATTGTAGCTATTTTAGGATTAATATTTATTTTACAGGCAACTTTGTAATTATTTTAACCAGGTACAATAGCTATTAAATAGTTAAGAACTATTTAATAGTTACCTAGTTAAAATAATAACAAATTTACCTGTAAAATAAATCCTAACCTAAGTTATAATTAAACCTAACACTACACTATCAATAAATTAATTAAATAAACTACCTACAATTACCTACAATTAACCTAACACTACCCTATCAATAAATTAATTAAATAAACTACCTACAATTACCTACAATTAACCTAACACTACACTATCAATAAATAAATTAAATAAAAATGCTACAAATAACTACAATTACATAAACTAACTAAAGTACAAAAAATAAAAAAGAACTAAGTTACAAAAAATAAAAAAATATTTACAAACATAAGAAAAATATTACAACAATTTTAAACTAATTACACCTACTCTAAGCCCCCTAATAAAATAACAAAGACCCCCAAAATAAAAAAATGCCCTACCCTATTCTAAATTAATAGAGTTAAAAGCTCTTTTACCTTACCAGCCCTGAACAGGGCCCTTTGCGGTGCATGCCCCAAGAAAATCAGCTCTTTTGCCTGTAAAAAAAACCATACAATAACCCCCCCAACATTACAACCCACCACCCACATACCCCTAATCTAACCCAAACCCCCCTTAAATAAACCTAACACTAAGCCCCTGAAGATCTTCCTACCTTGTCTTCACCATCCAGGTATCACCGATCCGTCCTGGCATCCGGTGCTGAAGAGGTCCAGAAGAGGCTCCAAAGTCTTCCTCCTATCCGGCAAGAAGAGGACATCTGGACCGGCAAACATCTTCTCCAAGCGGCATCTTCGATCTTCTTCCATCCGGTGTGGAGCGGGTCCATCTTGAAGCAGCCGACGCGGATCCATCCTCTTCTTCCGGCGTCTCCCGACGAATGACGGTTCCTTTAAGGGACGTCATCCAAGATGGCGTCCCTCGAATTCCGATTGGCTGATAGGATTCTATCAGCCAATCGGAATTAAGGTAGGAATATTCTGATTGGCTGATGGAATCAGCCAATCAGAATCAAGTTCAATCCTATTGGCTGATCCAATCAGCCAATCAGATTGAGCTCGCATTCTATTGGCTGTTCCGATCAGCCAATAGAATGCGAGCTCAATCTGATTGGCTGATTGGATCAGCCAATCGGATTGAACTTGATTCTGATTGGCTGATTCCATCAGCCAATCAGAATATTCCTACCTTAATTCCGATTGGCTGATAGAATCCTATCAGCCAATCGGAATTCGAGGGACGCCATCTTGGATGACGTCATTTAAAGGAACCGTCATTCGTCGTTCAGTCGTCGGCCAGGATGGATGTTCCGCGGTGGAGGTCTTCAGGATGCTGCCGCTTCGCTCCGGATGGATGCCGCTTGGATGAAGACTTCAATCGGATGGAAGAACTCTTCTGCCCCGCTTGGAAGAAGACTTCAGCTGGATCATGGACCTCTTCAGCCCCCCGCTTGGGCTTGGATCAGGACATCGGAGGAGCTCTTCTGGACCGATCGGTGAACCTGGTATGGTGAAGACAAGGTAGGAAGATCTTCAGGGGCTTAGTGTTAGGTTTATTTAAGGGGGGTTTGGGTTAGATTAGGGGTATGTGGGTGGTGGGTTGTAATGTTGGGGGGGGGTATTGTATGTTTTTTTTTACAGGCAAAAGAGATGATTTTCTTGGGGCATGGCCCGCAAAGGGCCCTGTTCAGGGCTGGTAAGGTAAAAGAGCTTTTAAATGTATTAATTTAGAATAGGGTAGGGCATTTTTTTATTTTGGGGGTCTTTGTTATTTTATTAGGGGGCTTAGAGTAGGTGTAATTAGTTTAAAATTGTTGTAATATTTTTCTTATGTTTGTAAATATTTTTTTATTTTTTGTAACTTAGTTCTTTTTTATTTTTTGTACTTTAGATAGTTTATTTAATTGTATTTATTTGTAGGAATTGTATTTAATTTATTTATTGATAGTGTAGTGTTAGGTTAATTGTAGGTAATTGTAGGTATTTTATTTAATTAATTTATTGATAGGGTAGTGTTAGGTTTAATTATAACTTAGGTTAGGACTTATTTTACAGGTAATTTTGTTATTATTTTTAACTAGGTAACTATTAAATAGTTCTTAACTATTTAATAGCTATTGTACCTAATTAAAATAATTACCAAGTTGCCTGTAAAATAAATATTAATCCTAAAATAGCTAAAATGTAATTATAATTTATATTGTAGTTATATTAGGATTTTTACAGGTAAGTATTTAGCTTTAAATAGGAATAATTTATTTAATAAGAGTTAATTAATTTCGTTAGATTAAAATTATATTTAAGTTAGGGGGGTGTTAGTGTTAGGGTTAGACTTAGCTTTAGGGGTTAATACATTTATTAGAATAGCGGTGAGCTCCGGTCATCAGATTAGGGGTTAATAATTGAAGTTAGGTGTCGGCGATGTTAGGGAGGGCAGATTAGGGGTTAATACTATTTATGATAGGGTTAGTGAGGCGGATTGGGGTTAATAACTTTATTATAGTAGCGCTCAGGTCCGCTCGGCAGATTAGGGGTTAATAAGTGTAGGCAGGTGTCGGCGACGTTGTGGGGGGCAGGTTAGAGGTTAATAAATATAATATAGGGGTCGGCGGTGTTAGGGGCAGCAGATTAGGGGTACATAAGGATAACGTAGGTGGCGGCGCTTTGCGGTCGGCAGATTAGGGGTTAATTATTGTAGGTAGCTGGCGGCGACGTTGTGGGGGGCAGGTTAGGGGTTAATATATATAATATAGGGGTCGGCGATGTTAGGGAAGCAGATTAGGGGTACATAGGGATAACGTAGGTAGCGGTGGTTTACGGAGCGGAAGATTAGGGGTTAATAATATAATGCAGGGGTCAGCGATAGCGGGGGCGGCAGAATAGGGGTTAATAAGTGTAAGGTTAGGGGTGTTTAGACTCGGGGTTCATGTTAGAGTGTTAGGTGCAGACGTAGGAAGTGTTTCCCCATAGCAAACAATGGGGCTGCGTTAAGAGCTGAACGCTGCTTTTTTGCAGGTGTTTGGTTTTTTTTCAGCTCAAACAGCCCCATTGTTTCCTATGGGGGAATCGTGCACGAGCACGTTTTTGAGGCTGGCCGCGTCCGTAAGCAACTCTGGTATCGAGAGTTGCATTTGCTGTAAAAATGCTCTACGCTCCTTTTTTGGAGCCTAACGCAGCATTTTTTGGAACTCTCGATACCAGAGTTAATTTTATGGTGCGGCCAGAAAAAAGCCCGCGGAGCGTTAACAGCCCATCTACCGCCAAACTCCAAATCTAGGCCTTAGAGTGCTAAACATAGAAACATAGAATTTGACAGTAAATAAGAACAAAAAGTAAAAATCAAGTCTACACATATTACATGTTACTGTTTCCTTAGGATACCCTTATGCATGTCCCATCAAGTCTACACATATTACATGTTACTGATTACTTAGTATAGCCTTATGTATGTCCCATCAAGTCTACACATATTACATGTTACTGTTTCCTTAGGATAGCCTTATGTATGTTCCATCAAGTCTACACATAATACATGTTACTGTTTCCTTAGGATAGCCTTATGTATGTCCCATCAAGTCTATACATATTACATGTAACTGTTTCCTTAGGATAGCCTTATGCATGTCCCATCAAGTCTACACATATTACATGTTACTGTTTCCTTAGGATAGCCTTATGTATGCCCCATCAAGTCTACACATATTACATGTTACTGTTTCCTTAGGTTAGCCTTATGTATGTCCCATCAAGTCTACACATATTACATGTTACTGTTTCCTTAGGATAGCCTTATGCATGTCCCATCAAGTCTACACATATTACATGTTACTGTTTCCTTAGGATAGCCTTATGCATGTCCCATCAAATCTACACATATTACATGTTACTGTTTCCTTAGGATAGCCTTATGCATGTCCCATCAAGTCTACCCATATTACATGTTACTGTTTCCTTAGGATACCCTTATGTATGTCCCATCAAGTCTACCCATATTACATGTTACTGTTTCCTTAGGATAGCCTTATGTATGTCCCATCAAGTCTACACATATTACATGTAACTGTTTCCTTAGGATAGCCTTATGCATGTACCATCAAGTCTACACATATTACATGTTACTCTTTCCTTAGGATAGCCTTATGCATGTCCCATCAAATCTACACATATTACATGTTACTGTTTCCTTAGGATAGCCTTATGCATGTCCCATCAAGTCTACCCATATTACATGTTACTGTTTCCTTAGGATACCCTTATGTATGTCCCATCAAGTCTACCCATATTACATGTTACTGTTTCCTTAGGATAGCCTTATGTATGTCCCATCAAGTCTACACATATTACATGTTACTGTTTCCTTAGGATAGCCTTATTCATGTCCCATCAAGTCTACACATATTACATGTTACTGTTTCCTTAGGATAGCCTTATGTATGTCCCATCAAGTCTAAACATAATACATGTTACTGTTTCCTTAGGATAGCCTTATGCATGTCCCATCAAGTCTAACCATATTACATAATACTGTTTCCTTAGGATAGCCTTATGCATTTCCAATCAAGTCTACACATATTACATGTTACTGTTTTCTTAGGCTAGCCTTAAGTATGTCCCATCAAGTCTACACATATTACATGTTACTGTTTCCTTAGGATAGCCTTATGTATGTCCCATCAAGTCTACAGATATTACATGTTACGGTTTCCTTAGGATAGCCTTAGGCATGTCCCATCAAGTCTACCCATATTATATGTTACTGTTTCCTTATGATAGCCTTAGGCATGTCCCATCAAGTCTACCCTTATTATATGTTACTGTTTCCTTAGGATAGCCTTAGGCATGTCCCATCAAGTCTACCCTTATTATATGTTACTGTTTCCTTAGGATAGCCTTATTCATGTCCCATCAAGTCTACACATATTACATGTTACTGTTTCCTTAGGATAGCCTTAGGCATGTCCCATCAAGTCTACCCATATTACATGTTACTGTTTCCTTAGGATAGCCTTATGTATGTCCCTTCAAGTCTACCCAAATTACATTTTACTTTTTCCTTAGGATATCCTTATGCATGTTCCATCAAATCTACACATATTACATGTTACTGTTTACTTAGACTAGCCTTATGCATGTCCCATCAAGTCTACACATATTACATGTTACTGTTTCCTTAGGATAGCCTTATGTATGTCCCATCAAGTCTACACATATTACATGTTATTGTTTCCTTAGGATAGCCTTATTCATGTCCCATCAAGTCTACACATATTACATGTTACTGTTTCCTTAGGATAGCCTTATGCATGTCCCATCAAATCTACACATATTACATGTTACTGTTTCCTTAGGATAGCCTTATGCATGTCCCATCAAGTCTACCCATATTACATGTTACTTTTTCCTTAGGATACCCTTATGTATGTCCCATCAAGTCTACCCATATTACATGTTACTGTTTCCTTAGGATAGCCTTATGTATGTCCCATCAAGTCTACACATATTACATGTTACTGTTTCCTTAGGATAGCCTTATTCATGTCCTATCAAGTCTATACATATTACATGTTACTGTTTTCTTAGGCTAGCCTTATGTATGTCCCATCAAGTCTACACATATTACATGTTACTCTTTCCTTAGGATAGCCTTATGCATGTCCCATCAAATCTACACATATTACATGTTACTGTTTCCTTAGGATAGCCTTATGCATGTCCCATCAAGTCTACCCATATTACATGTTACTGTTTCCTTAGGATACCCTTATGTATGTCCCATCAAGTCTACCCATATTACATGTTACTGTTTCCTTAGGATAGCCTTATGTATGTCCCATCAAGTCTACACATATTACATGTTACTGTTTCCTTAGGATAGCCTTATTCATGTCCCATCAAGTCTACACATATTACATGTTACTGTTTCCTTAGGATAGCCTTATGCATGTCCCATCAAGTCTACCCATATTACATGTTACTGTTTCCTTAGGATACCCTTATGTATGTCCCATCAAGTCTACCCATATTACATGTTACTGTTTCCTTAGGATAGCCTTATGTATGTCCCATCAAGTCTACACATATTACATGTAACTGTTTCCTTAGGATAGCCTTATGCATGTACCATCAAGTCTACACATATTACATGTTACTGTTTCCTTAGGATAGCCTTATGCATGTCCCATCAAATCTACACATATTACATGTTACTGTTTCCTTAGGATAGCCTTATGCATGTCCCATCAAGTCTACCCATATTACATGTTACTGTTTCCTTAGGATACCCTTATGTATGTCCCATCAAGTCTACCCATATTACATGTTACTGTTTCCTTAGGATAGCCTTATGTATGTCCCATCAAGTCTACACATATTACATGTTACTGTTTCCTTAGGATAGCCTTATTCATGTCCCATCAAGTCTACACATATTACATGTTACTGTTTCCTTAGGATAGCCTTATGTATGTCCCATCAAGTCTAAACATAATACATGTTACTGTTTCCTTAGGATAGCCTTATGCATGTCCCATCAAGTCTAACCATATTACATAATACTGTTTCCTTAGGATAGCCTTATGCATTTGCAATCAAGTCTACACATATTACATGTTACTGTTTTCTTAGGCTAGCCTTAAGTATGTCCCATCAAGTCTACACATATTACATGTTACTGTTTCCTTAGGATAGCCTTATGTATGTCCCATCAAGTCTACAGATATTACATGTTACGGTTTCCTTAGGATAGCCTTAGGCATGTCCCATCAAGTCTACCCATATTATATGTTACTGTTTCCTTATGATAGCCTTAGGCATGTCCCATCAAGTCTACCCTTATTATATGTTACTGTTTCCTTAGGATAGCCTTAGGCATGTCCCATCAAGTCTACCCTTATTATATGTTACTGTTTCCTTAGGATAGCCTTATTCATGTCCCATCAAGTCTACACATATTACATGTTACTGTTTCCTTAGGATAGCCTTAGGCATGTCCCATCAAGTCTACCCATATTACATGCTACTGTTTCCTTAGGATAGCCTTATGTATGTCCCTTCAAGTCTACCCAAATTACATGTTACTTTTTCCTTAGGATAGCCTTATGCATGTTCCATCAAATCTACACATATTACATGTTACTGTTTACTTAGACTAGCCTTATGCATGTCCCATCAAGTCTACACATATTACATGTTACTGTTTCCTAAGGATAGCCTTATGTATGTCCCATCAAGTCTACACATATTACATGTTATTGTTTCCTTAGGATAGCCTTATTCATGTCCCATCAAGTCTACACATATTACATGTTACTGTTTCCTTAGGATAGCCTTATGCATGTCCCATCAAATCTACACATATTACATGTTACTGTTTCCTTAGGATAGCCTTATGCATGTCCCATCAAGTCTACCCATATTACATGTTACTTTTTCCTTAGGATACCCTTATGTATGTCCCATCAAGTCTACCCATATTACATGTTACTGTTTCCTTAGGATAGCCTTATGTATGTCCCATCAAGTCTACACATATTACATGTTACTGTTTCCTTAGGATAGCCTTATTCATGTCCTATCAAGTCTATACATATTACATGTTACTGTTTTCTTAGGCTAGCCTTATGTATGTCCCATCAAGTCTACCCATATTACATGTTACTCTTTCCTTAGGATAGCCTTATGCATGTCCCATCAAATCTACACATATTACATGTTACTGTTTCCTTAGGATAGCCTTATGCATGTCCCATCAAGTCTACCCATATTACATGTTACTGTTTCCTTAGGATACCCTTATGTATGTCCCATCAAGTCTACCCATATTACATGTTACTGTTTCCTTAGGATAGCCTTATGTATGTCCCATCAAGTCTACACATATTACATGTTACTGTTTCCTTAGGATAGCCTTATTCATGTCCCATCAAGTCTACACATATTACATGTTACTGTTTCCTTAGGATAGCCTTATGCATGTCCCATCAAGTCTACCCATATTACATGTTACTGTTTCCTTAGGATACCCTTATGTATGTCCCATCAAGTCTACCCATATTACATGTTACTGTTTCCTTAGGATAGCCTTATGTATGTCCCATCAAGTCTACACATATTAAATGTAACTGTTTCCTTAGGATAGCCTTATGCATGTACCATCAAGTCTACACATATTACATGTTACTGTTTCCTTAGGATAGCCTTATGCATGTCCCATCAAATCTACACATATTACATGTTACTGTTTCCTTAGGATAGCCTTATGCATGTCCCATCAAGTCTACCCATATTACATGTTACTGTTTCCTTAGGATACCCTTATGTATGTCCCATCAAGTCTACCCATATTACATGTTACTGTTTCCTTAGGATAGCCTTATGTATGTCCCATCAAGTCTAAACATAATACATGTTACTGTTTCCTTAGGATAGCCTTATGCACGTCCCATCAAGTCTAACCATATTACATAATATTGTTTCCTTAGGATAGCCTTATGCATTTCCAATCAAGTCTACACATATTACATGTTACTGTTTTCTTAGGCTAGCCTTAAGTATGTCCCATCAAGTCTACACATATTACATGTTACTGTTTCCTTAGGATAGCCTTATGTATGTCCCATCAAGTCTACAGATATTACATGTTACGGTTTCCTTAGGATAGCCTTAGGCATGTCCCATCAAGTCTACCCATATTATATGTTACTGTTTCCTTATGATAGCCTTAGGCATGTCCCATCAAGTCTACCCTTATTATATGTTACTGTTTCCTTAGGATAGCCTTAGGCATGTCCCATCAAGTCTACCCTTATTATATGTTACTGTTTCCTTAGGATAGCCTTATTCATGTCCCATCAAGTCTACACATATTACATGTTACTGTTTCCTTAGGATAGCCTTAGGCATGTCCCATCAAGTCTACCCATATTACATGTTACTGTTTCCTTAGGATAGCCTTATGTATGTCCCTTCAAGTCTACCCAAATTACATGTTACTTTTTCCTTAGGATAGCCTTATGCATGTTCCATCAAATCTACACATATTACATGTTACTGTTTACTTAGACTAGCCTTATGCATGTCCCATCAAGTCTACACATATTACATGTTACTGTTTCCTTAGGATAGCCTTATGTATGTCCCATCAAGTCTACACATATTACATGTTATTGTTTCCTTAGGATAGCCTTATTCATGTCCCATCAAGTCTACACATATTACATGTTACTGTTTCCTTAGGATAGCCTTATGCATGTCCCATCAAATCTACCCATATTACATGTTACTGCTTCCTTAGGATAGCCTTATGCATGTCCCATCAAGTCTACCCATATTACATGTTACTGTTTCCTTAGGATACCCTTATGTATGTCCCATCAAGTCTACCCATATTACATGTTACTGTTTCCTTAGGATAGCCTTATGTATGTCCCATCAAGTCTACACATATTACATGTTACTGTTTCCTTAGGATAGCCTTATTCATGTCCTATCAAGTCTATACATATTACATGTTACTGTTTTCTTAGGCTAGCCTTATGTATGTCCCATCAAGTCTACACATATTACATGTTACTCTTTCCTTAGGATAGCCTTATGCATGTCCCATCAAATCTACACATATTACATGTTACTGTTTCCTTAGGATAGCCTTATGCATGTCCCATCAAGTCTACCCATATTACATGTTACTGTTTCCTTAGGATACCCTTATGTATGTCCCATCAAGTCTACCCATATTACATGTTACTGTTTCCTTAGGATAGCCTTATGTATGTCCCATCAAGTCTACACATATTACATATTACTGTTTCCTTAGGATAGCCTTATTCATGTCCCATCAAGTCTACACATATTACATGTTACTGTTTTCTTAGGCTAGCCTTATGCATGTCCCATCAAGTCTACACATATTACATGTTACTGTTTCCATGTCCCATCAAGTCTACACATATTACATGTTACTGTTTCCTTAGGATAGCCTTATGCATGTCCCATCAAGTCTACACATATTACATGTTACTGTTTCCTTAGGATAACCTTATGCATGTCCCATCAAGAATACACATATTACATGTTACTGTTTCCTTAGGATAGCCTTATGTATGTCCCATCAAGTCTAAACATATTACATGTTACTGTTTCCTTAGGATAGCCTTATGCATGTCCCATCAAGTCTACACATATTACATGTTACTGTTTTCTTAGGCTAGCCTTATGTATGTCCCATCAAGTCTACACATATTACATGTTACGGTTTCCTTAGGATAGCCTTAGGCATGTCCCATCAAGTCTACCCATATTATATGTTACTGTTTCCTTATGATAGCCTTAGGCATGTCCCATCAAGTCTACCCTTATTATATGTTACTGTTTCCTTAGGATAGCCTTAGGCATGTCCCATCAAGTCTACCCTTATTATATGTTACTGTTTCCTTAGGATAGCCTTATGCATGTCCCATCAAGTCTACACATATTACATGTTACTGTTTCCTTAGGATAGCCTTAGGCATGTCCCATCAAGTCTACCCATATTACATGTTACTGTTTCCTTAGGATAGCCTTATGTATGTCCCATCAAGTCTACCCAAATTACATGTTACTGTTTCCTTAGGATAGCCTTATGCATGTTCCATAAAATCTACACATATTACATGTTACTGTTTACTTAGATTAGCCTTATGCATGTCCCATCAAGTCTACACATATTATATGTTACTGTTTCCTTAGGATAGCCTTATGTATGTCCCATCAAGTCTACACATATTACATGTTATTGTTTCCTTAGGATAGCCTTATTCATGTCCCATCAAGTCTACACATATTACATGTTACTGTTTCCTTAGTATAGCCTTATGCATGTCCCATCAAATCTACACATATTACATGTTACTGTTTCCTTAGGATAGCCTTATGCATGTCCCATTAAGTCTACCCATATTACATGTTACTGTTTCCTTAGGATAGCCTTATGTATGTCCCATCAAGTCTACACATATTACATGTTACTGTTTCCTTAGGATAGCCTTATTCATGTCCTATCAAGTCTATACATATTACATGTTACTGTTTTCTTAGGCTAGCCTTATGTATGTCCCATCAAGTCTACACATATTACATGTTACTCTTTCCTTAGGATAGCCTTATGCATGTCCCATCAAATCTACACATATTACATGTTACTGTTTCCTTAGGATAGCCTTATGCATGTCCCATCAAGTCTACCCATATTACATGTTACTGTTTCCTTAGGATACCCTTATGTATGTCCCATCAAGTCTACCCATATTACATGTTACTGTTTCCTTAGGATAGCCTTATGTATGTCCCATCAAGTCTACACATATTACATGTTACTGTTTCCTTAGGATAGCCTTATTCATGTCCCATCAAGTCTACACATATTACATGTTACTGTTTTCTTAGGCTAGCCTTATGCATGTCCCATCAAGTCTACACATATTACATGTTACTGTTTCCTTAGGATAGCCTTATGTATGTCCTATCAAGTCTACACATATTACATGTTACTGTTTCCTTAGGATAGCCTTATGCATGTCCCATCAAGTCTACACATATTACATGTTACTGTTTCCTTAGGATAGCCTTATGCATGTCCCATCAAGAATACACATATTACATGTTACTGTTTCCTTAGGATAGCCTTATGTATGTCCCATCAAGTCTAAACATATTACATGTTACTGTTTCCTTAGGATAGCCTTATGCATGTCCCATCAAGTCTACACATATTACATGTTACTGTTTTCTTAGGCTAGCCTTATGTATGTCCCATCAAGTCTACACATATTACATGTTACTGTTTCCTTAGGATAGCCTTATGTATGTCCCATCAAGTCTACAGATATTACATGTTACGGTTTCCTTAGGATAGCCTTAGGCATGTCCCATCAAGTCTACCCATATTATATGTTACTGTTTCCTTATGATAGCCTTAGGCATGTCCCATCAAGTCTACCCTTATTATATGTTACTGTTTCCTTAGGATAGCCTTAGGCATGTCCCATCAAGGCTACCCTTATTATATGTTACTGTTTCCTTAGGATAGCCTTATGCATGTCCCATCAAGTCTACACATATTACATGTTACTGTTTCCTTAGGATAGCCTTAGGCATGTCCCATCAAGTCTACCCATATTACATGTTACTGTTTCCTTAGGATAGCCTTATGTATGTCCCATCAAGTCTACCCAAATTACATGTTACTGTTTCCTTCGGATAGCCTTATGCATGTTCCATAAAATCTACACATATTACATGTTACTGTTTACTTAGATTAGCCTTATGCATGTCCCATCAAGTCTACACATATTACATGTTACTGTTTCCTTAGGATAGCCTTATGTATGTCCCATCAAGTCTACACATATTACATGTTATTGTTTCCTTAGGATAGCCTTATTCATGTCCCATCAAGTCTACACATATTACATGTTACTGTTTCCTTAGGATAGCCTTATGCATGTCCCATCAAGTCTACCCATATTACATGTTACTGTTTCCTTAGGATAGCCTTATGCATGTTCCATCAAGTCTATCCATATTACATGTTACTGTTTCCTTAGGATAGCCTTATGCATGTCCCATCAAGTCTATCCATATTACATGTTACTTTTTCCTTAGGATAGCCTTATGCATGTCCCATCAAGTCTATCCATATTACATGTTACTGTTTCCTTAGGATAGCCTTATGCATGTCCCATCAAGTCTACATATATTACATGCTACTGTTTACTTAGGATAGCCTTATGCATGTCCCATCAAGTCTACACATATTACATGTTACTGTTTCCTTAGGATAGCCTTATTCATGTCCCATCAAGTCTACACATATTACATGCTACTGTTTCCTTAAGATAGACTTATGTATGTCCCATCAAGTCTACACATATTACATGCTACTGTTTCCTTAGTATAGCCTTATGCATGTCCCATCAAATCTACACATATTACATGTTACTGTTTCCTTAGGATAGCCTTATGCATGTCCCATCAAGTCTACCCATATTACATGTTACTGTTTCCTTAGGATAGCCTTATGTATGTCCCATCAAGTCTACACATATTACATGTTACTGTTTCCTTAGGATAGCCTTATTCATGTCCTATCAAGTCTATACATATTACATGTTACTGTTTTCTTAGGCTAGCCTTATGTATGTCCCATCAAGTCTACACATATTACATGTTACTCTTTCCTTAGGATAGCCTTATGCATGTCCCATCAAATCTACACATATTACATGTTACTGTTTCCTTAGGATAGCCTTATGCATGTCCCATCAAGTCTACCCATATTACATGTTACTGTTTCCTTAGGATACCCTTATGTATGTCCCATCAAGTCTACCCATATTACATGTTACTGTTTCCTTAGGATAGCCTTATGTATGTCCCATCAAGTCTACACATATTACATGTTACTGTTTCCTTAGGATAGCCTTATTCATGTCCCATCAAGTCTACACATATTACATGTTACTGTTTTCTTAGGCTAGCCTTATGCATGTCCCATCAAGTCTACACATATTACATGTTACTGTTTCCTTAGGATAGCCTTATGTATGTCCCATCAAATCTACACATATTTCATGTTACTGTTTCCTTAGGATAGCCTTATGCATGTCCCATCAAGTCTACACATATTACATGTTACTGTTTCCTTAGGATAGCCTTATGCATGTCCCATCAAGAATACACATATTACATGTTACTGTTTCCTTAGGATAGCCTTATGTATGTCCCATCAAGTCTAAACATATTACATGTTACTGTTTCCTTAGGATAGCCTTATGCATGTCCCATCAAGTCTACACATATTACATGTTACTGTTTTCTTAGGCTAGCCTTATGTATGTCCCATCAAGTCTACACATATTACATGTTACTGTTTCCTTAGGATAGCCTTATGTATGTCCCATCAAGTCTACAGATATTACATGTTACGGTTTCCTTAGGATAGCCTTAGGCATGTCCCATCAAGTCTACCCATATTATATTTTTTACTGTTTCCTTATGATAGCTGTTACAGAAGCATTAGTTATTTTGTTGTGAAGAGCTTATTTCCCAGCAGCAATGCCTGAACCAGCAAGCCAGCGCCTAAGAAGGGCTCCAAGAAAACCGTAACAAGTATCATTTCATAAAGAGTTAACTCTTTTTTTTTCAGCTTTTAGAAACTATTGTCTAATCACCTCTGGAGCCAGACTGCTAATTGATAAGATGAACTTGTAAACTTGTTATCTTAAGTACTGTAATCCTATTGTGGCCTGTCAAAGGACAGTGCTCTCTATCTAAATGTGTGATGGGGGATTTTGTGCTTCCCCCCCTCTCCCCCTGGGAGTGCCCTGTGTGCATGTAACCTTAATAAAAAGCAGGCTGGGCATCCCAGTCCTGAGTTCTTGTTTGACCCTCAATCGCAGCGTTGACTCGTTTTTGTGGGCAGAAGGGTATCCTAGCGGTACTGCAGCTAAGGGAGATTATTCTATATTTGCGAGACTCATATAGAATACTATGGAAAGCAGCTTCTCCCCTCTTTAGCAATAGGGATCCAGGCTACTAAGCGGTCCATCTCTCAGCGAGACTAAGGGTAACCGTAACATTTGGCGGCAGCGGCGGGATTTTCCTGGATTTCCTAGGAGAGGTACAGAACGGATGGAGAGCGCTTACGAAAAATTGAAGCGTACAACCCAAAAGGATTTACTTGAAAGCAGAGGGGGGTACGCCAGCAACCGGCCGAGGAGAGAGCTGATCGCAGAATTGACCGAACTGGATCAGAGCTTCACAATGGCGGAAACACCGACCACGATTAGTGACGAAAAAACCAGGATTGTTCGGGAAAGGCTCTCTTTATACGGGCCGAACCCCTCCATGGAATTGGTACAGCAGTTGATGGCAGAGGCGGACGAGGATATACGAGAGACTCGAGCCCACGAACTCAACCTAGCGAATGCACACCGCAATGCTGAAGCCCCGCAGGTAATCATCCCTGTCGAAAATGCTGGGAGGCCCAAGATACCCTATGCGGCATTTCGACCCTTCCTAGAGAGCGAGACAGGGATTGATGAATATTTGGCGGACTTCGAAAGGCAATGTGCCCTGCACCAGATTCCCAACAGAGAGTGGCCCACGATATTGTCTGGGAAACTATCCGGGCGAGCCCTGGAAGCCTTTCGTACTCTGGGTGCTGAGGAAGTGACACAGTATGAGCTAGTTAAGGAGACACTGTTGCGACGGTACGCTGTAACTCCGGACACGTATCGCCGACAGTTTCGGGGCACGGAAAAGAAGCCTAACGATACCCATATGGAATGGGCGCACCGAATGCGGAGAGCGGCAAATCACTGGCTGAGCGGAAGTAAAGCGGTGACTGGGGAGGAAATTTTACAATTGTTTCTCTTAGAACATTTTTATAATGGCATGGAACAGCAAGGGAAGGAATGGCTGCGAGACAGGCGGCCTTCTACCTTAGAAGAAGCAGCCAAATTGGCCGATGAACATTATGACTCCCGTCTTCACGAACCCATGAACTACCGAGCTCCAGCACGGGTCGAACCCAGAGAGGTTTACCGTGCACCCCCTCGTACTGAATTCCGAGCCCCGTTGCCCACAAGGCCCGTCCGACACTCAGGACCACCCAATAACAGCTCTGAGCGTCCCAGACCGACTTGCCACCGATGCAAGCAACCAGGGCATTTCATGGCTAGCTGCCCCCTTAATACGCACCAGACACCCAGGAATTACAATTACCCCTCTGGGTCCTATCGTCCGGCCCGGGCCCTCTGTGTTAACCAAGAGGCCCCTATGGAGGGATATGTGGGGCCGCTTCACGAGGCAGACCCTGTATATGCTGCCTCAGATAACCGCCAGCACCATCGGCAGAGGGTATGGCTCGAGGGGCGATCTACCGAGGGATTGCGAGACACAGGGGCTACTATCACGCTGGTACAGAGTCATTTGGTGCCAGAGCACAAGCGATCCGGACAGACTGTGGCCGTTAGAGTGGCGGGGGGGGATGTGTACAAAATTCCAACAGCTAAAGTGCATCTTGATTGGGGAGCGGGAAAGGGGGCTGTGAACGTGGGCCTAATGGATAATTTACCTGCCGAAGTACTACTGGGCAACGATTTGGGCCCCATGACTTCTGCCTATGCTCCAGTATGCAACAACGAGGCGGACCCAGTGACTACACGGGCCCAAGCCCGGACGGAGCGAGAGCTCTCACCAGTGCGGGAGACACAGGTAAGACCTACCCCGACCTTGCCTGACAGGTTAGGCCCCATACCCTGGGACAGCCCAGATGCTTTCGAGGCAGAGTCTAAGACTGACCCGACCTTACAAAAGTACCGGGAACGAGCAGAGACCGGAGGGGGCGGGGCAGATAACGAAACATTCTTATGGGAAAAAGGGAAACTATACCGCTGGACAGAGAAAAGGCGACAGCTGGTAGTGCCCCACAAATACCGTCAAGAAATCCTCAAAATAGGCCACGACATCCCCTTAGCAGGCCACCTAGCCGTTACCCGTACCCTACACCGCATTACTCACACGTTCTTTTGGCCAGGGGTGCACGCTGACGTTAGAACTTACTGTAACACCTGAGATGTGTGTCAACGAGTAGGAAGGCGAGGCGATCACCCTAAAAGCCCAGCTAGTAAATATGCCCATTGTAGAGGAACCCTTCAGCCGGGTTGCTATTGACCTAGTGGGACCACTGGCTACCCCTAGTCCCTCCGGTAAGCGATACATTCTTACCGTAGTGGACTACGCTACCAGGTACCCAGAGGCTGTCGCCCTATCCAACATACAAGCGGATACGGTAGCGAATGCACTAGTACAGGTGTTCTCCCGGGTAGGATTTCCAAAAGAAATCCTATCCGACCGAGGCACCCAATTTACGGCTGAATTGACCCAACAACTCTGGCAGGTTTGCAAAATTAAGTCCCTCCTGAGCTCCCCATACCACCCCCAGACGAACGGGCTGTGTGAGAGGTTCAATGGGACCCTCAAGCAAATGCTCAAGACGTTCACTCAGGAATACCGAGACTGGGAACGCTTCCTGCCGCACCTCCTATTTGCTTATCGGGAGGTGCCCCAGGAAACGACAGGGTTCTCTCCCTTCGAGTTGCTCTATGGAAGAAAGGTACGGGGACCCCTAAACCTGATCCGGGAGCACTGGGAGGGAGAGATGGAGGCTGACGGTGTCCCCATTGTGCCATACGTGCTGGAACTCAGGGACCGAATGGAGCAATTAGCCAAATCCGTGCGGGCTAATCTCCAGTTGGCCCAGAGAAGACAGAAAGTATGGTACGATCGGGGGGCCCGAAAGAGAATCTTCACCATAGGACAAAAGGTGTTAGTACTTAAGCCGGTGAAGACAGACAAATTGCAGGCGTCCTGGCAGGGTCCCTACCAGATCGTAGAGAAAAGGGGAGACACCACTTATGTGATAGCTAGCTGCCACGACAACAATCTTAGAAAGACATTCCATGTAAACATGCTCAAGGAATATTTTGAGCGGCCAGAGAACGTGACGGCCGTATGTTGTTCCCCTCAGGAAGACCCCGACAGTTTACCCATTCCAGACCTATTAGAAAAGAGCATCCCCACAGGTATAGTGGCGCAGGTTCAGATAGGGGACCGACTTAGCCCCACTGAAAGGGAGCAGCTCAACCAACTCCTCCAGTCTAAACACCTCACCTTCTCCCCGAAGCCAGGGTACACTACTTTAACCACCCACCAGGTAGATACTCCGGGACAAGCTCCCTTGCGCCAGGCTCCGTACCGAATCCCCGAAGCAGTTAGGACAGGAATGAAGAAGGAGATCGATGAGATGCTCCAGCTCAGGGTAATTGAGCCCTCCGATAGTCCCTGGGCCTCCCCAGTTGTCTTGGTGCCCAAGAAAGATGGGACCACCCGGTTCTGCGTAGACTATCGGAGGCTCAATGAAAATACCGTGACGGACGCTTACCCTATGCCCAGGGTAGACGAGCTACTCGATCGTATAGCCAGGGGAAATTACCTGACCACTATTGACCTCTGCAAAGGTTACTGGCAGATTCCCCTGGCCCCGGAGGCTATCCCCAAGTCGGCATTCGTCACCCCATTCGGCTTATATCAGTTTAGGGTAATGCCGTTTGGGATGAAGAATGCCCCAGCTACATTCCAGCGCTTGGTGGATAGGCTCCTGGATGGCTTCCAGAGTTTTGCTTGCGCCTACCTGGACGACATAGCGATCCACAGTGAGTCCTGGGAGGACCACTTAGCTCATGTGGGAATGGTTCTGGATCAGATCCGGGCTGCTGGCCTGACTCTGAAGCCAGAAAAATGCCACTTTGGGATGGCCGAGGTACAGTACCTGGGTCACCGGGTGGGGTGTGGAAAGCAGCGACCAGAGCCGGCCAAAATAGAAGCTGTCGCCAATTGGCCCACCCCCATCACTAAGACTCAGGTCCTAGCCTTCCTGGGCACGGCAGGGTACTATAGACGGTTCGTACCAGACTACAGCACACTTGCCAAACCCCTGACTGACTTGACCAAGAAGAACTTACCTCGACAGGTCCTGTGGTCTCCCCACTGTGAAACGGCTTTCCAGGCTCTCAAAAATGCTCTAATTAATGCTCCTGTCTTGGCGGCCCCAGCCCTTAACAAACGTTTTATCGTCCATACAGATGCTTCCATGTTCGGGCTGGGAGCCGTCCTCAGCCAAGTAGGCGAAGATGGAGGGGAGCATCCAGTTGCCTACATCAGCCGGAAGCTCCTGCCCCGCGAAGTCAGCTATGCAGCGGTCAAAAAGGAGTGTTTGGCTTTGGTGTGGGCATTAAAGAAATTGACTCCCTATTTATATGGTCAGGAGTTCACTCTGGTCACCGACCATAACCCGTTGGTGTGGCTGAACCGGGTCTCTGGAGATAACGGCAGGCTATTACGTTGGAGCTTATCGTTGCAACCCTTCAATTTCACCATTACTTACAGACCTGGGAAACAGAATGGCAACGCCGACGGGTTGTCCAGACAAACCGACCTCAGCCCCGCATAATCAGCGGTCTGGACAGCCTTAGTCTGCCCCGAAAAGGGGTCAGACCGTGTCTGCCAGAGTGTTCCACAGAAAGGGAGCACTGTTACAGAAGCATTAGTTATTTTGTTGTGAAGAGCTTATTTCCCAGCAGCAATGCCTGAACCAGCAAGCCAGCGCCTAAGAAGGGCTCCAAGAAAACCGTAACAAGTATCATTTCATAAAGAGTTAACTCTTTTTTTTCAGCTTTTAGAAACTATTGTCTAATCACCTCTGGAGCCAGACTGCTAATTGATAAGATGAACTTGTAAACTTGTTATCTTAAGTACTGTAATCCTATTGTGGCCTGTCAAAGGACAGTGCTCTCTATCTAAATGTGTGATGGGGGATTTTGTGCTTCCCCCCCTCTCCCCCTGGGAGTGCCCTGTGTGCATGTAACCTTAATAAAAAGCAGGCTGGGCATCCCAGTCCTGAGTTCTTGTTTGACCCTCAATCGCAGCGTTGACTCGTTTTTGTGGGCAGAAGGGTATCCTAGCGGTACTGCAGCTAAGGGAGATTATTCTATATTTGCGAGACTCATATAGAATACTATGGAAAGCAGCTTCTCCCCTCTTTAGCAATAGGGATCCAGGCTACTAAGCGGTCCATCTCTCAGCGAGACTAAGGGTAACCGTAACAATAGCCTTAGGCATGTCCCATCAAGTCTACCCTTATTATATGTTACTGTTTCCTTAGGATAGCCTTAGGCATGTCCCATCAAGTCTACCCTTATTATATGTTACTGTTTCCTTAGGATAGCCTTATGCATGTCCCATCAAGTCTACACATATTACATGTTACTGTTTCCTTAGGATAGCCTTAGGCATGTCCCATCAAGTCTACCCATATTACATGTTACTGTTTCCTTAGGATAGCCTTATGTATGTCCCATCAAGTCTACCCAAATTACATGTTACTGTTTCCTTAGGATAGCCTTATGCATGTTCCATAAAATCTACACATATTACATGTTACTGTTTACTTAGATTAGCCTTATGCATGTCCCATCAAGTCTACACATATTACATGTTACTGTTTCCTTAGGATAGCCTTATGTATGTCCCATCAAGTCTACACATATTACATGTTATTGTTTCCTTAGGATAGCCTTATTCATGTCCCATCAAGTCTACACATATTACATGTTACTGTTTCCTTAGGATAGCCTTATGCATGTCCCATCAAGTCTACCCATATTACATGTTACTGTTTCCTTAGGATAGCCTTATGCATGTTCCATCAAGTCTATCCATATTACATGTTACTGTTTCCTTAGGATAGCCTTATGCATGTCCCATCAAGTCTATCCATATTACATGTTACTTTTTCCTTAGGATAGCCTTATGCATGTCCCATCAAGTCTATCCATATTACATGTTACTTTTTCCTTAGGATAGCCTTATGCATGTCCCATCAAGTCTACATATATTACATGCTACTGTTTACTTAGGATAGCCTTATGCATGTCCCATCAAGTCTACACATATTACATGTTACTGTTTCCTTAGGATAGCCTTATTCATGTCCCATCAAGTCTACACATATTACATGCTACTGTTTCCTTAGGATAGCCTTATGTATGTCCCATCAAGTCTACACATATTACATGCTACTGTTTCCTTAGGATAGCCTTATGTATCTCCCATTAAGTCTACACATATTACATGTTATTGTTTCCTTAGGATAGTCTTATGTATCTCCCATCAAGTCTACACATATTACATGTTATTGTTTCCTTAGGATAGCCTTATCCATGTCCCATCAAGTCTACACATCTTACATGTTACTGTTTCCTTAGGATAGCCTTATGCATGTCCCATCAAGTCTACACATATTACATGTTAATGTTTCCTTAGGATAGCCTTATGCATGTCCCACCAAGTATATCCATATTACATGTTACTGTTTCCTTAGTATAGCCTTATGCATGTCCCATCAAGTCTACACATATTACATGCTACTGTTTCCTTAGGATAGCCTTATGCATGTTCCATCAAGTCTACACATATTACATGTTACTGTTTCCTTAGGATAGCCTTATGAATGTCCCATCAAGTCTACACATATTATATGTTACTGTTTCCTTAGGATAGCCTTATGCATGTCCCATCAAGTCTACACATAGTACATGTTACTGTTTCCTTAGTATAGCCTTATGTATGTCCCATCAAGTCTACACATATTACATGTTACTGTTTCCTTAGGCTAGCCTTATGTATGTCCCATCAAGTCTACACATATTACATGTTACTGTTTCCTTAGGATAGCCTTATGCATGTCCCATCAAGTCTACACATATTACATGTTACTGTTTCCTTAGTATAGCCTTATGCATGTCCCATCAAGTCTACACATATTACATGTTACTGTTTCCTTAGGATAGCCTTATGCATGTCCCATCAAGTCTACCCATATTACATGTTACTGTTTCCTTAGGCTAGCCTTATGCATGTCCCATCAAGTCTACCCATATTACATGTTACTGTTTCCTTAGGATAGCCTTATGAATGTCCCATCAAGTCTACACATATTACATGTTACTCTTTCCTTAGGATAGCCTTATGAATGTCCCATCAAGTCTACACATATTACATGTTACTGTTTCCTTAGGATAGCCTTATGCATGTTCCATCAAGTCTACACATATTACATGTTACTGTTTCCTTAGGATAGCCTTATGCATGTCCTATCAAGTCTATACATATTACATGTTACTGTTTTCTTAGGCTAGCCTTATGTATGTCCCATCAAGTCTACACATATTACATGTTACTCTTTCCTTAGGATAGCCTTATGCATGTCCCATCAAATCTACACATATTACATGTTACTGTTTCCTTAGGATAGCCTTATGCATGTCCCATCAAGTCTACCCATATTACATGTTACTGTTTCCTTAGGATACCCTTATGTATGTCCCATCAAGTCTACCCATATTACATGTTACTGTTTCCTTAGGATAGCCTTATGTATGTCCCATCAAGTCTACACATATTACATGTTACTGTTTCCTTAGGATAGCCTTATTCATGTCCCATCAAGTCTACACATATTACATGTTACTGTTTTCTTAGGCTAGCCTTATGCATGTCCCATCAAGTCTACACATATTACATGTTACTGTTTCCTTAGGATAGCCTTATGTATGTCCCATCAAGTCTACACATATTTCATGTTACTGTTTCCTTAGGATAGCCTTATGCATGTCCCATCAAGTCTACACATATTACATGTTACTGTTTCCTTAGGATAGCCTTATGCATGTCCCATCAAGAATACACATATTACATGTTACTGTTTCCTTAGGATAGCCTTATGTATGTCCCATCAAGTCTAAACATATTACATGTTACTGTTTCCTTAGGATAGCCTTATGCATGTCCCATCAAGTCTACACATATTACATGTTACTGTTTTCTTAGGCTAGCCTTATGTATGTCCCATCAAGTCTACAGATATTACATGTTACGGTTTCCTTAGGATAGCCTTAGGCATGTCCCATCAAGTCTACCCATATTATATGTTACTGTTTCCTTATGATAGCCTTAGGCATGTCCCATCAAGTCTACCCTTATTATATGTTACTGTTTCCTTAGGATAGCCTTAGGCATGTCCCATCAAGTCTACCCTTATTATATGTTACTGTTTCCTTAGGATAGCCTTATGCATGTCCCATCAAGTCTACACATATTACATGTTACTGTTTCCTTAGGATAGCCTTAGGCATGTCCCATCAAGTCTACCCATATTACATGTTACTGTTTCCTTAGGATAGCCTTATGTATGTCCCATCAAGTCTACCCAAATTACATGTTACTGTTTCCTTAGGATAGCCTTATGCATGTTCCATAAAATCTACACATATTACATGTTACTGTTTACTTAGATTAGCCTTATGCATGTCCCATCAAGTCTACACATATTACATGTTACTGTTTCCTTAGGATAGCCTTATGTATGTCCCATCAAGTCTACACATATTACATGTTATTGTTTCCTTAGGATAGCCTTATTCATGTCCCATCAAGTCTACACATATTACATGTTACTGTTTCCTTAGGATAGCCTTATGCATGTCCCATCAAGTCTACCCATATTACATGTTACTGTTTCCTTAGGATAGCCTTATGCATGTTCCATCAAGTCTATCCATATTACATGTTACTGTTTCCTTAGGATAGCCTTATGCATGTCCCATCAAGTCTATCCATATTACATGTTACTTTTTCCTTAGGATAGCCTTATGCATGTCCCATCAAGTCTATCCATATTACATGTTACTGTTTCCTTAGGATAGCCTTATGCATGTCCCATCAAGTCTACATATATCACATGCTACTGTTTACTTAGGATAGCCTTATGCATGTCCCATCAAGTCTACACATATTACATGTTACTGTTTCCTTAGGATAGCCTTATTCATGTCCCATCAAGTCTACACATATTACATGCTACTGTTTCCTTAGATAGCCTTATGTATGTCCCATCAAGTCTACACATATTACATGCTACTGTTTCCTTAGGATAGCCTTATGTATCTCCCATCAAGTCTACACATATTACATGTTATTGTTTCCTTAGGATAGCCTTATCCATGTCCCATCAAGTCTACACATCTTACATGTTACTGTTTCCTTAGGATAGCCTTATGCATGTCCCATCAAGTCTACACATATTACATGTTACTGTTTCCTTAGGATAGCCTTATGCATGTCCCATCAAGTATATCCATATTACATGTTACTGTTTCCTTAGTATAGCCTTATGCATGTCCCATCAAGTCTACACATATTACATGCTACTGTTTCCTTAGGATAGCCTTATGCATGTTCCATCAAGTCTACACATATTACATGTTACTGTTTCCTTAGGATAGCCTTATGAATGTCCCATCAAGTCTACACATATTATATGTTACTGTTTCCTTAGTATAGCCTTATGTATGTCCCATCAAGTCTACACATATTATATGTTACTGTTTCCTTAGGATAGCCTTATGCATGTCCCATCAAGTCTACACATAGTACATGTTACTGTTTCCTTAGTATAGCCTTATGTATGTCCCATCAAGTCTACACATATTACATGTTACTGTTTCCTTAGGCTAGCCTTATGTATGTCCCATCAAGTCTACACATATTACATGTTACTGTTTCCTTAGGATAGCCTTATGCATGTCCCATCAAGTCTACACATATTACATGTTACTGTTTCCTTAGTATAGCCTTATGCATGTCCCATCAAGTCTACACATATTACATGTTACTGTTTCCTTAGGATAGCCTTATGCATGTCCCATCAAGTCTACCCATATTACATGTTACTGTTTCCTTAGGCTAGCCTTATGCATGTCCCATCAAGTCTACCCATATTACATGTTACTGTTTCCTTAGGATAGCCTTATGAATGTCCCATCAAGTCTACACATATTACATGTTACTCTTTCCTTAGGATAGCCTTATGAATGTCCCATCAAGTCTACACATATTACATGTTACTGTTTCCTTAGTATAATAGCCTTATAAATGTCCCATCAAGTCTACACATATTACATGTTACTGTTTCCTTAGGATAGCCTTATAAATGTCCCATCAAGTCTACACATATTACATGTTACTGTTTCCTTAGGATAGCCTTATGCATGTCCCATCAAGTCTACACATATTACATGTTACTGTTTCCTTAGTATAATAGCCTTATGCATGTCCCATCAAGTCTACACATATTACATGTTACTGTTTCCTTAGGATAGCCTTATGCATGTCCCATCAAGTCTACACATATTACATGTTACTGTTTCCTTAGTATAATAGCCTTATAAATGTCCCATCAAGTCTACACATATTACATGTTACTGTTTCTTTAGGATAGCCTTATGCATGTCCCATCAAGTCTACACATATTACATGTTACTGTTTCCTTAGTATAATAGCCTTATGCATGTCCCATCAAGTCTACACATATTACATGTTACTGTTTCCTTAGGATAGCCTTATGCATGTCCCATCAAGTCTACCCTTATTATATGTTACTGTTTCCTTAGGATAGCCTTAGGCATGTCCCATCAAGTCTACCCTTATTATATGTTACTGTTTCCTTAGGATAGCCTTATGCATGTCCCATCAAGTCTACACATATTACATGTTACTGTTTCCTTAGGATAGCCTTAGGCATGTCCCATCAAGTCTACCCATATTACATGTTACTGTTTCCTTAGGATAGCCTTATGTATGTCCCATCAAGTCTACCCAAATTACATGTTACTGTTTCCTTAGGATAGCCTTATGCATGTTCCATAAAATCTACACATATTACATGTTAATGTTTACTTAGATTAGCCTTATGCATGTCCCATCAAGTCTACACATATTACATGTTACTGTTTCCTTAGGATAGCCTTATGTATGTCCAATCAAGTCTACACATATTACATGTTATTGTTTCCTTAGGATAGCCTTATTCATGTCCCATCAAGTCTACACATATTACATGTTACTGTTTCCTTAGGATAGCCTTATGCATGTCCCATCAAGTCTACCCATATTACATGTTACTGTTTCCTTAGGATAGCCTTATGCATGTTCCATCAAGTCTATCCATATTACATGTTACTGTTTCCTTAGGATAGCCTTATGCATGTCCCATCAAGTCTATCCATATTACATGTTACTTTTTCCTTAGGATAGCCTTATGCATGTCCCATCAAGTCTATCCATATTACATGTTACTGTTTCCTTAGGATAGCCTTATGCATGTCCCATCAAGTCTACATATATTACATGCTACTGTTTACTTAGGATAGCCTTATGCATGTCCCATCAAGTCTACACATATTACATGTTACTGTTTCCTTAGGATAGCCTTATTCATGTCCCATCAAGTCTACACATATTACATGCTACTGTTTCCTTAGATAGCCTTATGTATGTCCCATCAAGTCTACACATATTACATGCTACTGTTTCCTTAGGATAGCCTTATGTATCTCCCATCAATTCTACACATATTACATGTTATTGTTTCCTTAGGATAGTCTTATGTATCTCCCATCAAGTCTACACATATTACATGTTATTGTTTCCTTAGGATAGCCTTATCCATGTCCCATCAAGTCTACACATCTTACATGTTACTGTTTCCTTAGGATAGCCTTATGCATGTCCCATCAAGTCTACACATATTACATGTTACTGTTTCCTTAGGATAGCCTTATGCATGTCCCATCAAGTATATCCATATTACATGTTACTGTTTCCTTAGTATAGCCTTATGCATGTCCCATCAAGTCTACACATATTACATGCTACTGTTTCCTTAGGATAGCCTTATGCATGTTCCATCAAGTCTACACATATTACATGTTACTGTTTCCTTAGGATAGCCTTATGAATGTCCCATCAAGTCTACACATATTATATGTTACTGTTTCCTTAGTATAGCCTTATGTATGTCCCATCAAGTCTACACATATTATATGTTACTGTTTCCTTAGGATAGCCTTATGCATGTCCCATCAAGTCTACACATAGTACATGTTACTGTTTCCTTAGTATAGCCTTATGTATGTCCCATCAAGTCTACACATATTACATGTTACTGTTTCCTTAGGCTAGCCTTATGTATGTCCCATCAAGTCTACACATATTACATGTTACTGTTTCCTTAGGATAGCCTTATGCATGTCCCATCAAGTCTACACATATTACATGTTACTGTTTCCTTAGTATAGCCTTATGCATGTCCCATCAAGTCTACACATATTACATGTTACTGTTTCCTTAGGATAGCCTTATGCATGTCCCATCAAGTCTACCCATATTACATGTTACTGTTTCCTTAGGCTAGCCTTATGCATGTCCCATCAAGTCTACCCATATTACATGTTACTGTTTCCTTAGGATAGCCTTATGAATGTCCCATCAAGTCTACACATATTACATGTTACTCTTTCCTTAGGATAGCCTTATGAATGTCCCATCAAGTCTACACATATTACATGTTACTGTTTCCTTAGGATAGCCTTATGCATGTTCCATCAAGTCTACACATATTACATGTTACTGTTTCCTTAGGATAGCCTTATGCATGTCCCATCAAGTCTACACATATTACATGTTACTGTTTCCTTAGGATAGCCTTATAAATGTCCCATCAAGTCTACACATATTACATGTTACTGTTTCCTTAGGATAGCCTTATGCATGTCCCATCAAGTCTACACATATTACATGTTACTGTTTCCTTAGTATAATAGCCTTATGCATGTCCCATCAAGTCTACACATATTACATGTTACTGTTTCCTTAGGATAGCCTTATGCATGTCCCATCAAGTCTACACATATTACATGTTACTGTTTCCTTAGTATAATAGCCTTATAAATGTCCCATCAAGTCTACACATATTACATGTTACTGTTTCCTTAGGATAGCCTTATGCATGTCCCATCAAGTCTACACATATTACATGTTACTGTTTCCTTAGTATAATAGCCTTATGCATGTCCCATCAAGTCTACACATATTACATGTTACTGTTTCCTTAGGATAGCCTTATGCATGTCCCATCAAGTCTACACATATTACATGTTACTGTTTCCTTAGTATAATAGCCTTATGCATGTCTAATCAAGTCTACACATATTACATGTTACTGTTTCCTTAGGATAGCCTTATGCATGTCCCATCAAGTCTACACATATTACATGTTACTGCTTCCTTAGTATAGCCTTATGTATGTCCCAGGCATTTTTTTTTACAGTCCCTGTGTTTACCACCTCAATTAGCAGTTTATTCCATGAATCCACCATCCTTTGAGTAAAAAAACAGCTTCCTCACATTTCTCCTGAATCCGCAACCTTCTAACTTAAAGGGACACCGAACCCAATTTTTTTCTTTCATTATTCAGACAGAGCATGCAATTTTAAGCAACTTTCTTATTTACTTCTATTATAATTTGTTTTTCGTTCTCTTGCTATCTTTATTTGAAAAAGAAGGCACCTAAGCTAAGAAGCCAGCAAATTTTTGGCATAGAACCATGGACAGCACTTGTTTATTGGTGCTGTCCAATCAGCAAGGACAACCCAGTTTGTTCACCAAAAATGGGCCGGCATCTAAACTTACATTCTTGCTTTTCAAATAAACATACCAAGAGAATGAAGACAATTTGATAATAGGAGTAAGTTAGAAAGTTGCTTAAAATTGCATGCTCTATCTGAATCACGAAAGAAAAAAAAAATTGGGTTCAGTGTCCCTTTAAGATTGTTTAGGCATTTGTTTTTTATGTGGAAAATGCTTTCAGCTTCCATTTTATTAAAGGGATACTAAACCCACATTTTTTCTTTCATTATTCAGATAGAGCATGCATTTTTAGGTAGCTTTCTAATTTACTCATATTTATAATTTTTTCTTTGTTCTCTTGCTATCTTTATTTAAAAAGCAGCAATGTAAATATTAGCAGCCAGCCCATTTTAGGTTCAGCACCATGGATAGTGCTTGCTTATTGGTGGCTGACATTTAGCCACCAATAAGCAAGTATAACCCAGGTTCTCAACCAAAAATGGTCCGGCTCCTATGCATTACATTCCTGCTTTTTAAATAAAGATAGCAAGAGAACGAAGAACAATTAATAATAGGAGTAAATTAGAAAGCTGCTTAAAATGCTGATCTATCTGAATCATTAAAGAAAAAATTTGGGTTAAGTGTCCCTTTAAGTCCTTTCGTATATATTTAAAGGGACACTGAACCCAATTTTTTTCTTTCATGATTCAGATAGATCATGCAATTTTAAGCAACTTTCTAATTTACTCCTATTGTCACATTTTCTTCATTCTCTTGGTATCTTTATTTGAAATTCAAGAATGTAAGTTTAGATGTCGGCCCATTTTTGGTGAATAACCTGGGTTATTCTTGCTGATTGGTGGATAAATTCATCCACCAATAAAAAAGTGCTGTCCAGAGTACTGAACAAAAAAGAAGCTTAGATGCCTTCTTTTTCAAATAAAGATAACAAGTGAACGAAGAAAAATTGATAATAGGAGTAAATTAGAAAGTTGCTTAAAATTGCATGCTCTATCTGAATCACAAAAGAAAAAAATTGGGTTCAGTGTCCCTTTAAAGGTTTCTATCATGTAACCTCTTTCCCTTCTCTCCTCTAAACTATACATATTTATTTTATAGAGATTTTCTTTGTATGTTTTATACCGTGTACCATTTAGTAGCCTCCTTTGACAGTTTCTAGTTTATAACCTTCTGGAGATGGGATCTCCAGAACTGTAAAAACACGTGCCCGCTCCTGAGACACATTTTCCCTCATGGAGCAGAAATGCACTAATAGAAGCTAGCCGGACACATAAAGAGGCATATTATTATATTATTATATTATATATATATGTGTGTGTGTGTGTGTGTAGCCAACAATAACCAGCTAACCCCCAGTAGTGCATTGCTGCTTCTGAGCCTACCTAGATATGCTTTTAACAAAGAATACCAAGAGAATGAAGCAAATTAGATATCAGAAGTAAATTTGTTTCAAACCTTGTGCTCTATCTGATTTCTGAAACTTTACTGTCCTTTAAAGATGCCATGAGTTCATTTTATTGTATACAGAAGTCTTTAAAGGGACATTATACACTTTGAGATGGTAATATAAAAGGATAAGTTGTATATATAAAACAAACAATATACTTTCATGATTTATTTTGTCCCCTTTTCCTGTAATTCACTTCTGAAATTGTGAGCTTTTCAGCTCCTGTTAGAAATGGAAGTGCAGAACACTGTTATATTCTACACAGCCATTGGCTGCTCACTCTAATGACCTATTTATAACTGTCTCTAATTGGCCACAGCAGAGGAGGTAACCTAAGTTACAACATGGCAGCTCTCATTGTTTTATAGACACTAAAAATTAACACTTATTTTGTCAATATTTAAACAGCGAATTAAACTTTAAAAAACACATCTACATGTTATTCTCAGACTAATATTTTCTTTGAATGCATTCTATCTAGCATTTATTTAGTGCTTAATGTCCCTTTGTTATATAAATATATATATATAGAGAGAGAGGATGGCTTAAGGGACATTCTCATATATCACAATACAAGGATTCATTGGGATTGTGTAGAGTACAACACATGCACCTGTTTAAAAGGAAATGACAAAAAACACACCATATATGAGGTAATATAGATAGAAGCAGCTACACAGCCCCTACCAGTCTCCAGTCACATAAGTCACACGTTTATTAGCCAGGATAGGAGGTGCCTAAAGTTTGCTTGTGATGCTATCAGGGACCCAGCCCCTTCTGTCATGTGGGAGGGTCCACGTGTCTGTTCGAAGCTGTAAGTTTCACAAAGGGGTTTTAAGTGAAGAACACATGGAGAATACAGTATCCTCCTGATCTGTCTGTGAGCTGAGGCAACTGACTGTGAGCAGGGGGGAAAAGCACTCAGGTCTGGGGGAAAACATCACCAGGAGGAGGGCAAAGAGCTGTTCTTTTACTGGGGGCCATACAATCTCAAGGTAAGAGGATTTGTGAGTAATAGATATATTGATGAGTTCAGTGAGGTAAAGATGCGGCTGCTGCAGTTTCTTATGGGATGACACAGAGCTGACAATCGAAACCAACTGTAAAGATAGAAATATAATTGTATTAATTTATTTCTAAAGCACCAGCATGTTCCGCAGCGCTCTTACATTAGCTAATGTCATGAAAAGCAGGAGGATGCTCAAAATTATCTGCACGTTGGCATGGAAACCAATTTATATTAATAGTTGAAGCATATCCTGTGTGTTATTGTATGTATTGTGCTTTACACATGTAGCTGTCTCCCTGCATCTTTTGGTCCATTTCTTCCTGCTCTTTAGGAAAAGCCTATGCAATGTGTTGCAGGGCCCCTCTGAAGGGGTTAAATTTCCAAATCCCACCTCACCATGCTGACGGTTTAGCACCTACCTTTTAGCTTACATAACCTGTTAACCCTTTCACAAACAGAGCAGCTAATGACCCCCCCCCAACCCTGGCAATTTAACTTGTGTTTAAGCCATGTGTATATATATATATATATATATATATATATATATATATACACACACTGTATATATATAAATATATATATTCAAATGTAAACTATATATATATATATATATATATATATATATATAATATAATATAAATGTAAATGTAAGCTACACACACACATATATATATTTGTGGTATATATATATATATATATATATATGTATATGAATGTGTGTGTAGCGTACATATATATACGTGTATATATATATATATATATATATATATATATATATGTATATACACACATATAATATATATGAATGTATCTATAAAAAAAACACATTATCTATCTTTTATCTATCTATCATCTATCTAATCTATCTATATATTTATATCATCATTCAAGTTGTACATTGATATACAGTTTCATGTAGTTTGTGGGTTAATCTTTTGCTGTACAACAGAGTATTTCTGTCTCTAACCTCCACATGATATGCTATTTTAGCATAGCTTTTTTGTCACCTACCAGCAAAGTGTTCCAGACAGACTTGTGAAGGAATTAGGTCTACTCTCCAGGGTTAGACCTTAATGTCTCTTTGGTGGTAATAGTGGCCACTTATTTTTTCTGTTGCTGGATGCCTAATTGCCCCTGGGGTTTCTTACCACATTCCTCTGTTCCAGTATCCTACCCCGTGGTCCTAATTCAAGTTGATCTGTTTTCTGCAGGGCTCATCTGAACATCTCATGAGAATAGAAATACATTAGCGTCTTAACCAATCCCTCCAATCAAAGTATTCCTCACTATTAAATGCAACCAGGCTTTTGCTTTTAAAATGCATTTGTATGTTGTGGGATATCATATAATATAATATTTATTAGCAACACTGTGCTTATTTTCTCTGACCTGGCAGGGGGGGAGTTAATGCTGGCAGTGTTTGCATTTCTCTGCACCAGAATTACATAAATCCCTTTAGTGCTATAAGGGGCCAGCATCATATTGCTGTGTATTTTATGAGATTGCTCTGTGAGATATAAAATTGCTCTGTGTGGTTCTAAACTGCTCTGTTCAGCAAAGGATTGCTCTGCTATGCATAAGAGTGCTCTGCACCTCATGAGATAACTATATTGTAACACTACATCACTGTGCAGTATGAGAGAACTCCTCTGCATTTTATTGTATAGCTCTGCCTGCTTAAAAATGCCCCCCCCCCCCCTTAGTGCAATAAACCTATGAGGGATATGGAATTGATTTGTGTGTAATACAATAGTTTTTGAGCTAGTAAATTGTGCTGTTTGTCATAATATTACACCCTTATGTCATATAGTTTTCTATGTGATAATTTTCCTGTATTATGTAAAACTGCCCTATTTGATGCATATTGTGGTGCATGTTAAAATTGCTCATCATATCATGACATTGCTCTGCATGATGTAAGCTTATTTTGCATGACCTGATAATGCTATTCAAAATATACTATTGGACTCTATGCTAAGATCTTGCACTGCAGTTTATATTAATTTAAATATCATCCAATTGCTCTCCTTTCTGTAACATTGTTCCGCAAACAATTATGTTACATAACCTGTTATTTCAATAAGTGGTATGCAAATGTTCTAACGGCTGTAGTATTACTCTGAAGCTTTCATATTGTTCTGCCAGATGTTGCTGTATGAAAAAGTATGAGATAAGTTGATCTGTAATGCATTTCTGCAAATTCTTCCTATAAAGTGATGTTAAACTACAAGACATTTTGCTCTGCGTAGTACAAAATGCTTTGCATGCACTGATATACCAAAAAAATAATATATGGAGCTACGCTTTATACCAAAATACTGCAGTATCCTGTTGCTCTACATGTCGTTATTCTATTGATTTACAGGTGGTAACATTGTTCTGATGATTTAGTGATATGAGATATGTTGAACAGCAATAAAAACTTGCAGTCTCTACCACTGATACCTCATTGCCCTGTGGTTATCATTCTTTCTACCCTCATTATGGCATATTTGAGTATTTTATATATTGTTACCCGTCTTTGGTGTGCTGTGGATTTGTGCATTTCAGATATTTGTACGCTTACTCAGATAGCTGTCTGCCTTTGGATAACCACAGCTGTCTGGGGTTGGAGTGTATGTATGTTAATGCTTTCCGGGGTATATTCCTGCCCTTGAGATAGTCCTGTTGTCTCTAAAGGTTGCTTTGAGATCATTCTATTTGCCTCAATAAGTTTGTGATGGATATGTGTGTAGTATCTGGGTTATATTTGGGCATTATTACCCATTTTCAGAGGGTTAAATGCTTTTGTGGAATTTAAGACAGTACTGTAGCAGATTTGTATTTTGGACACATTTCTGTCCTAATCTTTGTAATTTTTTGTATTTTTAGTATTCTTTTTTTAATGAGGTACATATTTTGATAGATACACCTGCTGTTGGGTGCATTGTATCTTTAGTATATTCCTGTCATTGCTTGACTAGATGAGTATATTTGAGCTATATCTACTATGACTGTTGTAGTTGTGTTTTAGGGGTTTTATTGTCTACTTGCATCAGATTTACAGAAAACTCAAGTCATTAAAAACATTTTTTCCCCAGCGGGAGAATTAGAAATGAGGCAGGTGAGATTATTCTGCACAGCAGTCATGATGTTCAGCACTATGCAGTGGACAGCGGCAAACATTACATATCCTTTCTCCTAGATTCACTTCAAATTCCAATATCTAACTCACTAAAGAATAAAGAAGCTATTCAAAAATTAAATCAGCTCCATTATCATTTGGAAATGATTTTTTTGTCACTTGAGATTTTATTGAATTTTTAGTGAATTTAGATGATAAACTACATAGCCCATGAGCATAGAATTTACACAGAATACAGTGAAAGTACAGCAGTGTCATACAAAGTACACCGTACATTGCATTAAATTCACATCTAACAAAGAATATACAAACAAACTCATACATTTTACGCACGATACTTCCTCCACGACACAAACTGAAGATACACCATCCACAGCAGCACACAATGCATAGATAGCAAATGAAATACAATGAACATCACACAATAAATGTTTAATATAGTGACAGACTGAAAACATAGAACATACTTAAAATGAAACAAATATGTACATGGAATAAATATACACAACATGCACAGCACAATGTGTTACATAATCTGCTCATACTACAGGACACAGTGTGCAGCGCATGCTGAATAAACAGCACAGGACATGGCACACAATCTTCTTAGACACATTTGATATGTAGCAAAAGCACACAAGAGAAATAACATTCAATGAAGAATTGTTTTTTTTTTTAACTCAAGTCCTCAGGGCACAACAACAGGCCAGGTTTTCATTATATCTGAGCTAGAGCACAGGTGAAATAATCAGCTGATGGGTGAGAGCAGGTTAGTAACCGTGGTTACTGATCAGCTGATTATTTCACCTGTGATTGAGTTCAAATATGATTATAATCTAGCCAGGACTGGAGTTGAAAAACCCTGCTCTAGAGCCATGAATATATAGCATGGCTAAAACACACACATACATACACAAAACTGACACACGCGCACACAAACTGACACACATACATACACAAACTGACACACATACATACACAAACTGACACACGCACACATACACACACAAACTGACACACGCGCACACAAACTGACACACACACATACACAATCTGACACACACATACATATACAAACTGACACACACATACATACACAAACTGACACACGTGCACACAAACTGACACACATACATACACAAACTGACGCACACACATACACAAACTGACACACACGCACACAAACTGACACACACACATACACAAGCCAGGACTGGAGTTGAAAAACCCTGCTCTAGAGCCATGAATATATAGCATGGCTAAAACACACACATACATACACAAAACTGACACACGCGCACACAAACTGACACACATACATACACAAACTGACACACATACATACACAAACTGACACACATACACACACAAACTGACACACACACATACATACACAAACTGACACACACACACATACACAAACTGGCACACACACAGTCACATACATAAACAAACTGACACACATACATACACAAACTGACACACACACATACATAAGCAAACTGACACATATACATACATAAACAAACTGACAGACACATACATACACAAACTAACACACACATACATACACAAACTGACACACACACACACACATACATACACAAACACACACACATACATATACAAACTGACACACATACATACACAAACTGATACACACACATACATACATACATACACAAACAGACACACACACACATACATTCATACACAAACTGACACACACATACACACACAAACTGACACACACGCATACATACACAAACTGACACACGCATACATACACAAACTGACAAACACGCATACATACATACACAAACTGGCACACATACATAAACAAACAGACACACACACAAACATACACATACATACACAAACTGACACACATACACAAACTGACACACACACATACACAAACATATACATTCATACACAAACTGACACACATACATACACAGACACGCACATACATACACAAACTGACACACACATACATACACAAACTGACACACACGCATACATACATAGACAAACTGACATACACGCATACATACATACACAAACTGGCACACATACATAAACAAACAGACACACACACACAAACATACACAAACTGACATACATACATACACAAACTGACACACATACACAAACTGACACACATACATACATACACAGACATATACACAAACAGACACACACACACACATACACAAACTGACACAAATACATACACATACTGACACACACACATGCATACATACCTACACAAACTGACAAACATACATACATACGCAAACGGACACACACACATATACAAACTGACACACACACATATATTCATACACAAAATGACACACATACATACACAGACACGCACATACATACACATACTGACACACACACATGCATACATACCTACACAAACTGACAAACATACATACATACGCAAACGGACACACACACATATACAAACTGACACACACACATATATTCATACACAAAATGACACACATACATACACAGACACGCACATACATACACAAACTGACACACACACATATACATACACAAACTGACACACACACATACATACACAAACTGACACGCATACATACACAAACTGATACACACGCAGACATACACAAACTGACACACATACATACATACACAAACTGACACGCACATACATACACAAACTGAGACACACACACAAACTGACACACATACATAGAAACACAAACTGACACACACATATGGACTGAAAAAGACACACACATACAAATTGACACAGGTACACACATCTGTAGGTTTACAACCTATTGTGATATACATTCTGCATGCTTTGAAAATTCATATGCTATGTCTAATTTGATTTATACAAAAATAAAATAAAAATAATATAAGTGCATAAAAACATCACGTAAAGTGTGTGATTAACAACTTTTCAAATAAGGATTCCAAGGGCAGTATAGTATATTTCATCGTAGAAAATGTTTAGAAAGAGTAGGACAAGACAAATATGCTGGCCCACCAAAAAAAAACCAAAGGTATTTACCACTCTTTTACAAAATCTTTATTTTATAAATAGAAAAAGAAAATAAAAATATATGTATTTATAATATTTACTATATCACAGTATGGTAAGTGCAAAATAGACACTCATACATAAAACATCCATGCAAACGACAAGCAATGTCAGATACAGACACAGCTAGATATGTCCACGGTTACTTCCAAAGACAGCAAACGGCTTCTTTTCTTTCTAAGCGTCCCGCTAGCACTCAAACATTCAATATCCTCTGAAGCTGCAAAGTCACATGTTCCAATCCTTCAATGGCTACGCGCGTTTCACCCCATCAGTCACTGGGGCTTTGTATTTTTCATCCTTTGACACTCATAGCAAAGGTTTGTAATACTCAGCGGGGACCAAGCCTTCTGACTGAAAAATTACAGCTCTAGGCAAATGTTATTAACATTACTTACAAGAGGCCCAAACTTTATTAACATTACTTACAAGAGACACAAGCTTTATTAACATTACTTACAAGAGGCCCAAACTTTATTAGCATTACTTACAAGAGACACAAGCTTTATTAACATTACTTACAAGAGGCCCAAACTTTATTAACATTACTTACAAGAGACACAAGCTTTATTAACATTACTTATAAGAGATGCAAACTTTATTAACATTACTTACAATAGGCTAAAATTTTATAACATTACTTACCAGAGGCCCAAACGTTATTAACATTACTTACAAGAGATGCAAACTTTATTAAAGGGACAGTCTACACCAGAATTTTTATTGTTTTAAAAGATAGATAATCCCTTTATTACCCATTCCCCAGTTTTGCATAACCAACATAGTTTTATATATATATATATATATATATATATATATATATATATATATATATATATATATATATATATTAATATACTTTTAACCTCTGTGATTATCTTTCAAACTGCCCCTTTATTTCAGTTCTTTTGACAGACTTGCAGTTTAGCCAATCAGCGCCTTCTCCCAGATAACTTCACGTGCATGAGCACAGTGTTATCTATATGAAACACATGAACTAACACCCTCTAGTGGTGAAAAACTGTTAAAATGCATTCTGAAAAGAGGTGGCCTTCAAGGTCTAAGGAATTAGCATATGAACCTCCTAGATTAAGCTTTCAACTATGAATACCAAGAGAACAAAGCAAAATTGGTGATAAAAGTAAATTGGAAAATTGTTTAAAATTACATGCTTTATCTGAATCATTAAAGTTTATTTTGGACTAGACTGTCCCTTTAACATTACTTACAAGAGACAAAAGCTTTATTAACATTACTTACCAGAGGCCCAAACTTTATTAACATTACTTACCAGAGGCCCAAACTTTATTAACATTACTTACCAGAGGCCGAAATTTTATTAACATTACTTACCAGAGGCACAAACTTTATTAACATAAACCAGATATACTTTTAGTGGAGTCATATGAACGCCATTCATTACTGTATCACTCCCAAACCTTACAGCTGTGATCAACCTAAATCAAGATGAGAGATAAAGTCGGGAGAAAAGGATTTTTAGAAAAAATGAGTGTTAACAAAGCGCAAGTTAAATCCATAGCGCTTTTACTCATGTGCTCATATTACAAGTTGAAAGTAAAAAGTTATTGCTAGAGGGAAAGCCTCAGACGCACTAACATCTGGAGGTCGATAGCGTAGCCGTGCTAAGTTCCTCTCCTCATAGACAAAGTCTATGAGGTAAGCTACAAAACCAAGTTCTGGCTTTCGCTCAAGCGCTAACCTGAAGGTTGGCAAAGCTAAAGTGCACTAAAGCCAAAGGGGCATTAAGAAATAGTTGAAATAGCATTGTTCTTTACTCAGAAGAAAATTGTATTATATATATATATATATAGAGGGAGAGAGAGAGAGAGAGTGTGTGAGAGTGAGAGATTGTGAGAGAGTGAGAGATTGTGAGAGTGAGAGAGAGCGAAGAGAGAGAGAGAGAAAGAGACTAAAATACTTAAGACAAGTGCTCAACTGGGAACAGATGATGCTTAATAGCCCACCCTATGGGATGGTACCCATCCAGGATAAAGCCTCTTTCTGCCTAATCTGTGCCTTTTAACAGTGAGAACTTCAAACTTCCCTGCAGTTTATCAGTCTGACCCCAAATAAAAGGACAGCCCAGCCCAAAATATTAGGCAATTCTCATCTGAACAAAGGATTATTATATATATATATATATATATATATATATATATATATATATATATATATATATATATATATATATATATATATATAAAGAGAGAGAGAGATTGAGAGCGAGAGAAAGAAAGAGAGAGAGAGAGCGAGAGAGAGAGAGAGAGAGAAAGAGGGAGGGAGAGAGAGAGACAGTGAGAGAGAGAGTTAGAGAGAGAGCGAGACAGAGTAAGAGAGAGATAAAGAGTGAGAAAGAGAGTGAGAAAGAGAGAGAGAGTGAGAAAGAGAGAGAAAGAGAGTGTGAAAGAGAGAGAGAAAGAGATAGAGAGAGAAAGAGAGAGAGAGAAAGAGACTAAAATACATAAGACAAGTGCTCAACTGGGAACGGATGATGCAGGGTACAGCCTTTTTCTGCCCAATCTGTGCTTTTTAAAGGTGAGAACTTTCCTGCAGTTTATCAGTCTGACCTCAAATAAAAGGATAGCCCAGACCCAAAATATTAGGCAATCCTCATCTCACAAAAGGATTTGAACAGCTTATCCCAGATGTACATTTCGTATATATATATGTATTTTTTTTAATTAGTAAAGAACAAGACTATTTCAAAGTTTTCTATTTTGAGAATAATTAAAGTGGTGACGAATCAGGCTGTAGCCAATCGTATCATGACCCGTTTGCTGAACACCATAGGGGGTGCGATACGATTGGCTACAGCCTGAATCGTCAGTGAAGTAGGAAATAGAGGATCCGTTATGGGCGGAGGAACAGCAACATATACACAACGCACACAAACACACACACAACAAAAACATACACACACAACACACACACGTACTATACACACACACAAAACATACATCACACACATACACTCACACATATACACATAACCATACCCACACAAACACAAAACACACACACAGAGCACAAAAACAATACACACACAAATGCACACACCCAACAGCACAAACACACATACACACAACACACTCACAAAACACACACTCACACATACACACACACACACAATGCAAACAAACAATATGCACAAATACACACAATCACACCTCAAGGCATATGATACACTGCAGTGCCTAGAACCCAACAAAACACACTGCATATTATTCGTATTAGAGACCGAGGCTAAAGGATACAATCAGCAGAACAAGCAATGCTCTGAATACAACAAAAATATAGAAAGGAAAAGGCAGATCTTGGAGAGTATAAGTGCTCATGAGATATAATGCCTGGAAAGGCTTTTTTGACAGTGCTAAGCAGGGGGTGGTGAGAACGATAGGAAGGGATGCTTAGTGAAGCTAAATAAAAGTGCTGAAGACAGCAGCAAGACAGCTGAGAATAAGGTATATGGTAGGGTGAGAATATAGGGTGCTGCTTAGATTGGGTGTAAGTGGCAGTGTAGGTGCTTAAAGGGACACCAACCCACATTTTTTTCTGTTTCATGATTCAGATAGAGCAGCAAATTTAAATAACTTTCTATCTCACTCCTATTATCAATTTGTATTTGTTCTCGTGCTATCTTTATTTAAAAAGCAGGAATGTAAAGCTCAGGAGCCGGCCCATTTTAGGTTCAGAACACATTGTAGATAGAACAAAAAATACACAATAGCTGTGAAAAATTAACAAAATAATTACTCCTGTACAACCTTAACTTTAGCGTTACTCCCATTCAACCTTAACAGCCCTCTTCTGTGGTAGCCTTGAACTTTCCATTTTTCCTTTAATAATAAAATGTGTAAATACTTATTTTCCATATTATACTGAACCTTCACAACCTCTTCTTTAGACTGGAACAAGATGAGTCCTTGATATTAAAATAATGTTTTGTCTATACGAATAGGACATAACAATTGAAAGCATATTTACTAAAGAAAAATACCTATTATGCATATGAAATATCAACATTTTTTTTTTGCCTGAAAACAAATGTAAAGTAAAAGCTCTTCGAATTGAAACTAATAATAGTGAACTTCCTGCTAACGTTTACCGGCTGAGGGTGTGATGAAAGAATTCTCCAGCTTGTAGAGAATTTGTAGTGCAGACTTCACAGGGGCTGAACTCACTGAATGCTCAAAAGAAAAAAGGCAGAACTCTCCAGCACTGCACAATCTCTCTTATTTCTGTATATGAAGGAGAGACAAGCCCAGGGCAATATAGCACTGCATGATATGAGAGTTTTGTTACACTTACACTTAGTTTTTTTATATTACTTTACACTTCAGATTGGGTCCTTTCAGTATTACTACATTTAAGCTTTGCACTTTCTATTTTATATTTTAATACATTTAGATTCAGCAGTGATTTTACAAATTCTGATTATATTTTGAAATTTTCTTTATTACTTTAACAAATTATGATCATACTTTATATATTTCTGTGTATCTTTTACAAATTGCATTGCACTTTGTATTTGTTCTATTGTAAACCTAAAACTGACAGTTTTAGAAAGCGAGAGGGACAGGGCAGTTCTCTGGACTGAACAGGGGAGTTCCTAGGACATGTCTGAAGCTCTGTCACAATGAATTCCAGTAGACATTTTCAACAAGCTGGTCTCAATGATTTATCTTGCCTGCAGGTGAAGTTTTATCAAAATTCACAATAAACTTATTTTAACTAGCAGAAAAGTACAATAAAGACAAAAGCAAGTTAAATTGTAGTGAAAATATTTCAGTTTAATTTGTAATTGATGCAAACTGAAACTTTATATCAGTCTCATGTGTTCTCCAGTTATCTTTTGTCTCCAATGTAAAATTTTGTATCCCAGAAAGCTTTATTACTTTCTATGGAAAGTATCTGTAATCTCTGTGGGACTTCCAGGTTCCGCACTTTTTCTTAGAAACTTCAATGATTTCCTCCCCTGTGAATTCTGCTCTATAATTTCTCCCCACACTAGAGAATGTTTGATAATCTGGCCCATAGAAAGTAATGAAGCTTTCTAGGAAACTAAAGCTGACAATTTTTCAGTTTTATTTTAAATAGAAGAAATGTAAAGTGCAATGTACTTTGTAAAAGATACACATACATATACAAAGTATATTGCAACTTATCTGGAGCTGATCACAAGAAAGGGAGAAAGCTGGTAAGATTGAGCATTACAAAGGGGAATAGCCATAATACTACAACAAAGACTTGGGCAGTCTGGATGTGTTTGTGAAATACACCTCAAAAGTGTTTACTTTAATATCCCTGAGCGTATGATAAATAATATGATTTTATTGTTATTTTATAAGTTATAAGAAGAAACAAGCTTCCAGTTGCCTGGTTGGATTGCTTGTAGGGATTTTTTAAAGTGCCTTATACTCAGAGCTATAGTGACTCTAAGAAATGTTTCAACAATATTGCAAAGTTGTCCTTTGACACAGTATTACGCTATGGAAATTCTTCTTTGTTTCTTTTTGAGGAATAAAATAAAAGGACTCACGAGTTGAAATATAATACATTTTGGTGACCATATTGATTCCTGTGCACTGTGTATGATCACAATTTTTTGGCACTATTTTATTATTATTTTATTCACTTGTGGTTAGTTACCCACAGTTATTTGTGATCATTTTTTTTTATTTGCTTTGTTATAATCAGAATTTGTAAAGTCACAATCCTAAATATCCTGCTGTATACAAAATAAAATACAAAATAGAAAGTGCAAAGTTTAAATCTAATAAAACTTAATCTGAATTGTAAAGTAATATAAAATACAAAGCACAAAGTGTAAATTCAGCTGAATTGTAATGTCATGCAGTGTTATATTGCACTAGGCTTGTTTCTCCTTCACATACATAAATGCAGAAAACACACCTTGGAGAAGTAAAGCAAAATCTGCCTTTTAAGAATTTCGCTAGGGATCTCATAGTACTGGAGGATCATTTTGGATCAGTGGTTCCCAAACTGTGCGCCACGGCACCCTGGTGCGCCATGACTGGTCTACAGGGGTGCTGCGAAATATTCATCTTTTGCAACCGTAAAAGTGCTCATAAATGATGCGCCACTGACAAGACCACTGATAAGACCATATCGTTTCGAGAATAGACCCGAATGTACTCACCCATATGCGACATGTGTAGATGCGTACAATGCACAATGTTATCACATGAATATATGACTTGATCTGTGAGTACATAGTGATTATACATTAAAAAATGTACACGTTTTTATTTAATAAACACAATAGAACTGAAAATGAAGAGGATGCACTACAAACTAGTGGCGGGTGTGTGAAGAAGCGGAAATATTGTAAATATGATGACAATTATTTGGATTTTGGCTTTACATCAACAAATGTTAATGGTGAGGAAAAACTGCAGTGTGTAGTGTGTTTGAAGATTTTGGCTCCAGAATACAAGATTCCAAGTAAGCTAAAATGCCATTTAGAAATCAATCATTCAAATATGGTTGGTAAATCTTGTGACTTCTTTCCCAGAAAGGTAAAAATAAAAACAACAAGGTACTTCTTTTCAGCATTTGTCAATACCAAACAATGCTCTGCTAGCCTCATATAAGGTAATACTAATCGCACTAAGCCACCAACCGCACACTGCAACTGTCAGGTATGTAAAATAGATTATAAAACTGTGGTTTGACTTGGGGTGCCTTAAAAAAATCTTGAAATACTAAGATAAAGTTTGGACACCACTGTTTTAGATCATCTCACCTGAGCAGGGAGCTTTCAAACAAGTCCCTCTGCAAGTGTTACAATAAAACTTTAATTCATTTAGGATGTAAAAATGTGTTTTTCAAAAAGTAAAAATTAAAATACATTAAACGGGCAGTAAACCTACCCAATAATGTTATATAATTCTGCACAATCAGCTAGATTACGAGTTTTGAGCACTATAGGGAAATTAACGAACGCAACAAAAGTTGCGTTATTTAATCCCCTTTAGCACTGCCATTACAAGTTTTTCAAAACCCGGCTTGTGCGTGCAATATGGTGCTTTTAAGCTCCATACTGCACAAAATACAAGCACTGTTTTGACGTGTTCTTGCACGCTTTCCCCATAGACATCAATGAGGAGAGCGGGTCAGAAAAAAGTCTAACACCTGCGATTGCGGAAAGAAGCTCCGTAACGCAGTCCCATTGATGTCTATGGGGAAAAAGAAAATAACGTTTAAACCTAACACCCTAACAAAAACCCTGTGTCTAAACACCCCTAATCTGGTGCCCCCGACATCGCCGCCACCTAAATAAAGTTATTAACCCCTAATCTGCCGCTCTCGATATCGCTGCCACTATACTAAAGTTATTAACCCCTATTCCGCTGCTCCCCGACATCGCCGGAACTAAATAAAGTTATTAACCCCTAAACCTCTGGCCTCCCACATCACTACCACTAAATAAACCTATTAACCCCTAAACCGCCAACCCCCAACATCGCAGCAACCTAAATTAAACTATTAACCCCTAAACCTACTCCTAAACCAAACCCTAACCCTAACACCCCCTAACTTTAACATAATTAAAATTGATCTAAATAAAATTTACAATTATTAACTAAATAATACCTATTTAAAACTAAATACATACTTACCTGTAAAATAAAACCTAAGCTAGCTACAATATAACTAATAGTTATATTGTAGCTAGCTTAGGTTTTATTTTTATTTCACAGGTAAATTTGTATTTATTTTAACTAGGTAGACTAGTCAGTAAATAGTTATTAGCTATTTACTAACTACCTAGTTAAAATAAATACAGACTTACCTGTCAAATAAAACCTAAGCTACCTTAAACTAAAATCTAAAATTTAAAAAAAATAAAAAAACACTAAAATCACAAAAAAAATGTGGGGGCCCTTAAAAGGGCCTTTTGTAGGTCATTGCCCTAAGTTAAACAGCTCTTTTGCTTCCAGAAAAACAAACACCCCCTTAAAAATACAATACACAAAATAACAAACAAATTATCAAAAATAATAAAAAATATTCCTATTCTAATACCCATTAAAAGGGCCTTTTGGAGGGCATTGCCCTAAAGATATCAGCTCTTTTTGTGAAAAAAAAACAAAAAAACAATACAAATACCAACTAACATTACAAACCCCCACCCCCTCAAACCCACAAAATAAAAAAACTATCTAAAAAACCTAAGTTACCCATTGCCCTGAAAAGGGCATTTGAATGGGCATTTCCAGCTCTTTTGCTGCCCAAACCCTAATCTAAAAAAAAAACACCCAAAAAACCCTTAAAAAAACCCTAAAACTAACCCCCGACGATCCACTTACAGTTTTTGAAGTCCCGCTTGAACGATCTTCATCCCGGCGGAGAAGTCCTCATCCAGGCACCGAGAAGTCTTCATCCAGACGGCCTCTTCAATCTTCATCCCAGCAGTGAAGTCCTCATCCAAGCGGCGAGAAATCTTCATCCAGGTGGCCTCTTCAATCCTCATCCAGGCTGCATCTTCTATCTTGATCCCGGCAGCGAGGAGCGGGTCCATCCTGAAGAGCATCCTCTTCATACGGTTGCTGCTGTACACTGTATCTGCAATGCAAGGTACGCGATCCAACATGGCGTCCCTTGAATTTCTATTGGCTGAAAATTTTGAATCAGCCAATAGGAATTAGAGCTGCTAAAATCCTATTAGCTGTTCAAAGCAGCCAATAGGATTTAAGCAGCTCTCAATCTATTGGATGATTTAGGGGTTAATTATATTTAAATAGTGTTTGCGATGTGGGAGGGCGGCGGTTTAGAAGTTAATACGTTTATTATAGTGGTGACGATGTCGGGGAGCGGTGGAATAGGGGTTAATACATTTTATTAGTGGCAGCGATGTCGGGAGCAGCAGATTCAGGGTTGATAAATTTAATATAGTGTTTGCGATGCGGGAGGGCCTTGATTTAGGGGTTAATAGGTAGTTTATGGGTGTTTAGTGTACGAGTTTTATGTAACATATTTGTAGTGTAAAAATCATAACTACTACTTTTAGTTGACTGTACGGATCTTGTCATTTTAGGCTGTAACCCCCTTTTTTTGTATCCAGAACGCAGAACTCGTAATACCAGCGTTATGGGAATCCCATTAAAAAACGTCAAGACTTGTAATGGCTGCGGTGCTGTTTTAACGCTGAAATTACCATATTTTTAGCGTTAAAAGACAAACGCACAACTGGTAATCTAGGTGATAGTATCAGAATTATATAACATTATTTTAGCCCCAACTTTATATAAGTATTTCAAAGAATTTTTTATCACTAAGTAGAATTTTGTAGAACACCGCTCCTGGCTCTTCTGAGTGGGTCTGTTTTTTCCAGAATCGCATCACGGCACGCTGTCTAGTCACAGCCAGCCCAATTGCGCAATTAAACTCAATGTAGCTCGCTCCCATTCTGGTCTGGTAGCGGGAGCGAGCTACATTGAGTTTAATTGCGTGATCGGGCCGGCTGTGACTAGACAGCGTGCCTCAATGTGCTTCTGAAAAAACCAGCCAGGAACGGCGTTCTACAAATTTCTACTTAGTGATAAAAAAATCTTTGAAATACTTTGCAGAATTATATAACATTATTGTGTAGGTTTACTGCCCCTTTAAGAAATAAACTGTAGTAGACCTATATTAATAAATACAAATATTTGAAACTGTCTTTTTATAAATGATTTGCAAAACTACTTGAAAACTAATTATTATTATTATTGCAAGTTATAGCTACTTGCAAATGGGTGTGACCACTGCTCTAAGCAACCTCTGACTAGTATGTAGCTGGTTTAGGCAATTTCCAGCATATTGTTGTAAACTTAGGTTACAGAATTACATGTTTTACCTCTTTAGGGAACATGGGCTGTTTAAAGTGTTTAAAGAAAAGCAAGTAAAATAATTGATGAATGCATTTTGCAATATTTTTACTACATATATTTAAAGGGACATACAAATGCACTGTTGCTTGTATATAATTAAGTGGCTAAACCTAGTTAAAGGGATATTAAATCCAGTTTTCTTTCATATTTCATAAAGATCATAGAAGTTTAAATAAACTTTCCAATTTACTTCTATTGTCAAATTTGCTTTATTATCTTGTTAGTAGGGATGGGCGAATGTTTTGCAACATTCGAAAAATGAAATAATTGTTAACATTCGTTAGTTTGTTTCGAATTTTCGAATGTTTGTACAACATTTTAGCATTTCTTTAATGTAATAGTATTTCTAATGCTCTCTTGAAATTAAATATTTTAATTATGCAATATTCTAAATAGAAAAATATATTTGTATCTTTTATGTCTCATTTTACTATATTCCCTACCACATGAACTATTGAACTTCTGAATAGTATTTGTTACATTTGAAATTTCGAATGTGGACATTTGATCCAATTATGAACATTTGAAAACAAAAGTACAATTTGAAAATCAGAAATAACATTAGTTTAACAAATATTAAGGGTTCTTCATCCTTTATCAACATTCGTTTGTCCAAAACAAATTTCTGAAGGACTATTCATTCTACCAAACGTATTGTACTTTTTAAACATTTCCCACATCCCTACTTGTTATCCTTTGTTGAAGGAGCAACAATGCGATACTGGGAGCTAGCTGAGCACACCACACAAAAGGCATATTGTATTCTATATATATATATATATATATATATATATATATATATATATATATATAATGTTATTAACCATCTTTATTAAGCACATACCTTCATAACATATTATACTCCTACTAAAAGAGTACATAGCATTAAGAAAATTGTTCCTGTCTTAACTTAAAGGGACACTGAACCCAATTACCAATTCCCCAGTTTTGCATAACCAACACTGTTATAATTATACACGTTTTACCACTGTAATTACTTTGTATCTAAGCCTCAGCAGACTGCCCCCTTATTTCAGTTCTTTTGACAGACTTGCAGTTTGGCCAATCAGATCTGTCTCTATGGTAAATTCACGTGCATGAGCTCAATGTTATCTATATGAAACACGTGAACTAATGCCCTCTAGTTGTGAAAACTATCAAAATGCATTTAGATTAGAGGCGGCCTTCAAGGTTTAAGAAATTAGCATATGAACCTCCTAGGTTTAGCTTCCAACTAAGAATACCAAGAGAACAAAGCAAAATTGGTGTTAAAAGTAAATTGGAAAGTTGTTTAAAATTACATGCCCTATTTAAAACATGAAAGGTTTTTTTGGACTTGACTGTCCCTTTAATGATTTAGAGCATGCAATTTTAAGTAACTTTCTAATTTACTCCAATTATCAAATTTTCTTAGTTCTCTTTATTTAAAAAGCAGGAAGGTAAAGCTTAGGAGCCGGCCCATTTTTGGTTCTTCTGGGTTACTGTTGCTTATTGGTTGGCTGAATGTAGTCACCAATAAGCAAGAGCTCTCCAGGGTGCTGAACCTAAAATGGGCGGCTCCAAAGCTTTATTTTCCTGTTTTTAAACGAAGAGAATGAAGAAAAATAATATATGATATAAATTAATAATAATAATAATAATATGATAATATGAGTAAATTAGAAAGTTGCTTAAAATTGCTGCTCTATCTGAATCATGAAAGAAAACAAAAATGGGGGTTTAGTGTCCCTTTAATTATAATTGGGGCTATGTTATCCCTTATTATCTAGAAATAGTCTCACAAATTTATTTTATTTGTTCAAAAACTATTAACGTATTATTAATCATATAATGATATTCTTCATTAAACATTGTTTGTACTAGGGTTTGTTTATCTAACCCACTGGTCCTCATGACTCCCTAACAGGAAAGATTTTGAGGATATCTGAACGAGATCACAGGTGAAATAATCAGCTAATTAGTAAACGGTTATTTTACTGCTCTCATCCAAGGTAATCCTGGAAATCTGACCTGTTAGGGAGGCCTAAGGACAGGTTTGAAAACCAGTGATCTAATCCCTTGGGGAAAATATTCAGTATTGCTGACAGAAATTCTAGACCTTATGTCTTTAAAGGGACACAATACCCAATTTTTTTTCTTTCATGATTTAGATAGAGCATGCAATTTTAAGCAATTTTCTTATTTACTCATATTACCATTTTTTCTTCTTTCTCTTGGTATCTATATTTGAAGAAGCAGAATTGTAAGCTTAAGAGCTGGCCCATTTTTGGTTCAGCACCTGGGTAGCGCTTACTGATTGGTGGCTAAATGTAGCTGCGATGGATTCCGGATATCTCAACTAGTTTTCTCTGCCAAACGGTCCTTCTCTAGCCTGGAACCTGAACCTGTAGAGCGGGATAAATGATTCTAGCAAGAGTCCACCCTAATAACCAGACAAGACCAGTATTAAGGTAAAACATGAACAGACTTTATTGGGACAAACACACTGCTTATATACACATTGGCCATCTTGATAAGAGCCTTATCTGATCCCAACATTCCCGCCCCTCCAGGAAGGCTGGCGCCTCCATAGGAGCAATAGTCACATAAGGATCCCACAATAGCTAGGTCGCGGTTTTGGGGTGATCCCAAGGAAGCTGCAGCTATTCCCAAGTACCATTGGAGAGCTCTGGGTCCTGAGATGTCCCAGTCCAAAAAGTGACATGATCCATTACTGGGGCATGGAGCGGCAGTTAGTCAAAGGGTACACTGGGTCAGCCAGAGGTAGAAAGCAGTCGTAAACCCTGGGTTCTAGTTCAGCGGAGATCACTAGTGAGCCCAGCCAGCGAGTAGTTCCATAAGATCCCGGCTGGGTCTCGGCGAGTAGGGAAGGGGCCAGCGGGCAGGGATCAGCTCTTTCTGGGCAAAGTGTATTCCAAGTAACACTGAAAAGGGGAGCTGGGGGAAACAACAATCCACAGTATGGGAGGAGGTATCCTTGGCAGCCTGGTATCCGTGACAGTAGCCCAGGGTTCTGAACCAAAAATAGGCTGGCTCCTAAGCTTACATTTCTACTTTTTCAAATAAAGATACCAAGAGAACGAAGAAAAAATGATAACAGTAGTAAATTAGAAAGTTGTTTAAATTGCATGCTCTATTTGAATCATGAAATAAACTATTTGTGTTTTGTATCCCTTTTAGTATCGGACAAGACCAAAATATATGTTCTAAATGTCCTTTCTGCCCTAGGTGTGCTTTTCAGCAAAAGATACCAAGAAAAATAAGTTCATAAAATAAATATGATGTCAGACCTTACTCATTGGTCATGTGGAGGAGTCAAACAAGGGGGTCGCATATAGTATCTTACTGACATTTTTATAATAATATCTGTGTCGTGCTATAGATCAATAGCCTCACTAACATACAATTTAGCACAGGGAGGAGACAAAGGGAAGTGGGTAGGTTCCATATGTGAAGCAGAGTGTCAGTTTTGCTTTGCTATGAATCTTGGCTGCTTTGCCTTATCTGCTACTTAGGGCTAGATTTATTAAAGCCCTACGGCTACAAGTTCTCACAAGAACTTGCTCGCCGTAATTTATCAAGCAGCGGTCACCAGACCGCCGCATCCCTAACCTCTTCGCCACCTCTTAGGTGGCGAAATTCAATCTCCTCGGTCTAGTCAGACCGAGGAGATTGACAGCTCCTGCCCGCGCTTAATTGGCTGTGCGCGGGCAGGGGGGCGGGATTGCACGTGAGCGCAGAATTGCGCTCGTGTGCAATGGCGAATACCTGCGGGTAATTTTGCCCCGCCACAGGCGAGCTGAGACGTTCAGGGGCGTGTATACATTAGTGCTATAGATGTTCTGCACATGCGCAAACTTGATGCACTCGCGACCGAGGTCCTATCCGGATAGCACTCATCGAAAGGGCTTGCTTAATTACCCTAACGGAGGGCTTGGAAATGAAAATATATTCAATTGATTACTGTGAAGTAGGTATGCAAAATAAATATATAGTTCAGTACAATTTATACACAATGGAAGAAAGACAATTTAAAGGTTGACTGTCCCTTTAACAAATTTTGGCCTAGATTACGAGTTTTGCGTTAAAGGCTATGCGGTGCTAACGAGCAGTTTTGTCTCACCGCTCACTTACATGCAGCGCTGGTATTACGAGTTTTCAGAAACCCATCGTTAAAAGACAAGAAGTGAGCATTGAGCAAAATTTTGCTTGTTACCGCAGTCCAATACCAGCGCTGCTTAAGTCAACGGTGAGCTGGTCGTACATGCTCGTGCACGATTTCCCCATAGTGATCAACGGGGAGAGCCGGCTGAGAAAAAGTCTAACACCTGCAAAAAAGCAGCGTAAAACTCAGTAACGCAGCCCCATTGATTCCTATGGGGAAATAAAATTTATGTCTACACCTAACACCCTAACATGAACCCGAGTCTAAACACCCCTAACCTTACACTTATTAACCCTAATCTGCTGCCCCCGACATCGCCGACACCTACATTATATTATTAACCCCTAATCTGCCGCTCCGGACATCGCCGCCACCTACATTATACTTATGAACCCCTAATCTGCTGCCCCCAACATCGCCGCCACCTACATTATATTTATTATCCCCTAATCTGCCGCCCCCAATGTCGCCGCAACCTACCTACATTTATTAACGGCCAATGTCTAAGTCTAACCCTAACCCTAACACCCCCTAACTTAAATATAATTTAAATCTAAATAAAAATTCCTATCATTAACTAAATAATTCCTATTTAAAACTAAATACTTACCTATAAAATAAACCCTAAGCTAGCTATAATATAACTAATAGTTATTACTTAGGGTTTATGTTTATTTTACAGGCAAGTTTGTATTTATTTTAACTAGGTAGAATAGTTATTAAATAGTTATTAACTATTTAATAACTACCTAGCTAAAATAAATACAAAAGTACCTGTAAAATAAAACCTAACCTAAGTTACACTAACACCTAACACTACAATACAATTAAATAAATTAACTAAATTAAATACAATTACCTAAATTAAATTAAATTAGCTAAAGTACAAAAACAAACAATACTAAATTACAGAAAATAATAAACAAATCACAAGATATTTAAACTAATTACACCTAATCTAATAGCCGTATCAAAATAAAAAAAGCCCCCCCAAAGTAAAAAAAACCCTAGCCTAAACTAAACTACCAATAGCCCTTAAAAGGGCCTTTTGCGGGGCATTGGCCCAAAGTAATCAGCTCTTTTACCTGTAAAAAAAATACAAACAGCCCCCCCAATAGTAAAACCCACCACCCACACAACCAACCCCCCAAATAAAATACTATCTAAAAAAAAAGTAAGCTCCCCATTGCCCTGAAAAGGGCATTTGGATGGGCATTGCCCTTAAAAATGCAGTTAGCTCTTCTGCAGCCCAAAGCCCTAACCTAAAAAATAAACCCACCCAATACACCCTTAAAAAAACCTAACACTAACCCCCTGAAGATCGACTTACCGGGAGAAGTCTTCATCCAAGCCGGGCCGAAATCCTCAACGAAGCCAGGAAAAGTCTTCATCCAAGCCGGGCAAAGTGGTCCTCCAGATGGGCAGAAGTCTTCATCCAGACGGCATCTTCTATCTTCATCCATCCGACACGGAGCGGGTCCATCTTCAAAACCTCCGACGCGGAGCATCCTCTTCATCCGATGACTAAAGATGAATGAAGGTACCTTTAAGTGATGTCATCCAAGATGGCGTCCCTTAGATTCCGATTGGCTGATACAATTAAGGTAGAAAAAATCCTAAATCAGCCAATAGGATTGAGCTTGCATTCTATTGGCTGTGTACCGATAGAATGCTGTGTACCGCTCACTTTTTGGCCTCCCAGGACAGACTCGTAATACCGGTGCTATGGAAGTCCCATAGAAAAAAGACTTTACAACGTTTACGTAAGTCGTATTGCGGTAAGGCCAAATAAGTGTGCTGTGACTATAAACCTTCAAGACTCGTAATACCAGCGGGCATAAAAAAGCAGCGTTAGGACCTCTTAACGCTGCTTTTTTACCCTAACGCACAACTCGTAATCTAGCCGTTTGTTTTTTCTCTGAAGCTAATTTGCAACACAATGTTCAACTGCTGCACTATATTATAAAACTTTAAGAATTGCTTAATTCTCCAGTTAATAAACACATAGCAGTTGAGTTGGTGCTGTAGTGGAACTGCTTAATTTAAAATTTCATTTCAAAATGGCCTGCAGAAAAAAATCACTTTTATTTTATCTCAGAGTGAAAAAAAGTTCTGCCTCTGGGATTCCACAAACAAGTGAGATCATTCCAGATATCACATTTTTTACCAACGTTTATGTTAGGGATAAATTGTTTCTGATCTAGTCCAAAATATTTCCTGAAGATCTTACCAAAAATATGGAGGTCAAAATTAAACTTTCAGACAGCTTATAGCTTTTTTTTAAATTTGTTTTTTAAAGTTCCAATTTATTTCTCTTGTCAAATTTATCTGTTGCTCTTTGTCTTGTTTGTTGAATCTTAGCTCCATAACAGCATATTGAAATAGGCTGAGAAGTGTGCACGTTTCTTGCTCACTGTATGTATAATATTGTATAAAATATTGGGGTTGATTTTAATTTGTACAATTTTTTTATACTGGAAAAAAGGGCAGTCACAATCTTTCCCAGTCTAAAACAACCAAGTTGGATAACTACCACGAGCTACCGATAATGAATGAGGATCACAGGAAAGCAAGATGTTATTAGGAGCTTCTGTGTGTGTTTTGTAATTGGAGTGGTGTTTATGATGTGTTAGTCAATCTGAATGCCACTTTTATATGTGCATAACGGATATACTGGAAATTTTTGCGCAGTGATGTGTCTTTAAACATTTAAGGCTAGATTACAAGGAGTGCACTAATGATAGCGTGGGTCACAATATCGCTGGACCGCACTAACATTAGTGCGTGACTTGATATTACAATGCGTTAGCACGGCTGACTTCCTCAAGCGCAACCTATACATTCAATGGATATCGCAAACGCTCTAACTTGCACTCATATTACAAGTTTAAAGTTATAGTTTGTGTTTGAGCCCGGAAGTAAACTGTAAGAGTTAAACAATGTTGCATGAAACATATCCAAACATATAAAAATAAAGTATTTGATACTAGCTTTTATTAAAAAGTGTATATATGTGTGTAATACTTTATTTTAGTCAGATATACACACATATGAACCCGATAGAGATAGCTTAAATTCACTATTTAATTGGTAGGTTGCACAATAACTAGTGTTTGTTTAGGTGACTGTAAGTTCCATATCACATGCATACAGTTAAATTGTCTGTGTTTTATTTCACTAAATTACTTACTTTGCTAACGTGAACGTCACCCTTGTTCCTAGACCCCTCTCAGCCTGTAGATGTGGGATTATTGGGATATGCAAAGCATGCCATGTGCCCACCCTCTATCCCTTTCATGATTCAGATAGGGCATGCAATTTTACACAACTTTCCAATTTACTTTTTTAATCAAATTTGCTTTGTTTCTTTAGTATTGGTATTATTTGTTGAAAGCTAAACCTAGGTAGGCTCATATGCTATTTTCTAATTCCTTGAAGGCCGCCTCTTATCTGCATTTTGACAGTTTTTCACAGCTAGACAGAGCTAGTTCATGTGGGCCATATAGATAACATTGTGCTCACTCCTGTGGAGTTATTTATGAGTCAGCACTGATTGGCTAAAGCGCAAGTCTGAAAAAATAACTGAGATAATGGGGCAGTCTGCAGAGATTTAGATACAAGGTAGACACAGAGGTAAAACGTATATTAATATCACTGTGTTTGTTATGCAAAACTGGGGAATGGGTAATAAAGGGATTATCTAATAAAAATTCTGAAGTAGACTGTCCCTTTAACTGTTAAAACCCATGCAAACGATCTTGGTTGACAACAAATAAGACAGAACAGCAAATGGTTAAATCCCAATCACAACTTTGCAATTGCTGAGAGAAATCCCCTTTAAAGGGATTTGAAACCCTAACATTTTCTTTTGTGATTCAGAGAGAGAATATCATTTTAAAAAAGTTTCCAATTTACTTCTGTTATCAACTTTGCTTTGTTCCCATGTAGAAGAGATACCTAGGTAGGCATCTGGTGCACTACATGGCAGGAAAAAAGTGCTGCCATCTAGTGCTCTTGCAAATGGATAACATTAGTACTACATGACAGGAAATAGTGCTGCCATCTAGTGCTCTTGTTAATGTATAACATTAGTACTACATGACAGGAAATAGTGCTGCCATCTAGTGCTCTTGCTAATGTATAACATTAGTACTACATGACAGGAAATAGTGCTGCCATTTAGTGCTCTTGCTAATGTATAACATTAGTACTACATGACAGGAAATAGTGCTGCCATCTAGTGCTCTTGCTAATGTATAACACTAGTACTACATGACAGGAAATAGTGCTGCCATCTAGTGCTCTTGCTAATGTATAACATTAATACTACATGACAGGAAATAGTGCTGCCATCTAGTGCTCTTGCTAATGTATAACATTAGTACTACATGACAGGAAATAGTGCTGCCATTTAGTGCTCTTGCTAATGTATAACATTAGTACTACATGACAGGAAATAGTGCTGCCATCTAGTGCTCTTGCTAATGTATAACATTAGTACTACATGACAGGAAATAGTGCTGTTATCTAGTGCTCTTGCAAATGTATAACATTAGTACTACATGACAGGAAATAGTACTGCCATCTAGTGCTCTTGCAAATGGATAACATTAGTACTACATGACAGGAAATAGTGCTGTCATCTAGTGCTCTTGCTAATGTATAACATTAGTACTACATGACAGGAGATAGTGCTGCCATCTAGTGCTCTTGTTAATGTATAACATTAGTACTACATGACAGGAAATAGTGCTGCCATCTAGTGCTCTTGCTAATGTACAACATTAGTACTACATGACAGGAAATAGTGTTGCCATCTAGTGCTCTTGCTAATGTACAACATTAGTACTACATGACAGGAAATAGTGCTGCCATCTAGTGCTCTTGCTAATGTATAACAGTACTACATGACAGTAAATAGTGCTGCCATCTAGTGCTCTTGCTAATGTATAACATTAGTACTACATGACAGGAAATAGTGCTGCCCTCTAGTGCTCTTGCTAATGTATAACATTAGTACTACATGACAGGAAATAGTGCTGCCATCTAGTGCTCTTGCTAATGTATAACATTAGTACTACATGACAGGAAATAGTGCTGCCATCTAGTGCTGTTGCTAATGTATAATATTAGTACTACATGACATGACATAGTGCTGCCATCTAGTGCTCTTGCTAATGTATAACATTAGTACTACATGACAGGAAATAGTGCTGCCCTCTAGTGCTCTTGCTCATGTATAACATTAGTTCTACATGACAGGAAATAGTGCTGCCATGTAGTGCTCTTGCTAATGTATAACATTAGTACTACATGACAGGAAATAGTGCTGCCATCTAGTGCTCTTGCTAATGTATAACATTAGTACTACATGACAGGAAATAGTGCTGCCATCTAGTGATCTTGCTAATGTATAACATTAGTACTACATGACAGGAAATAGTGCTGCCCTCTAGTGCTCTTGCTAATGTATAACATTAGTACTATATTACAGGAAATAGTGCTGCCATCTAGTGCTCTTGCTAATGTATAACATTAGTACTACATGACAGGAAATAGTGCTGCCATCTAGTGCTGTTGCTAATGTATAACATTAGTACTACATTACAGGAAATAGTGCTGCCATCTAGTGCTCTTGCTAATGTATAACATTAGTACTACATGACAGGAAATAGTGCTGCCATCTAGTGCTCTTGCTAATGTATAACATTAGTACTACATGACAGGAAATAGTGCTGCCATCTAGTGCTCTTGCTAATGTATAATATTAGTGCTACATGACAGGAAATAGTGCTGCCATCTAGCGCTCTTGTTAATGTATAACATTAGTACTACATGACAGGAAATAGTGCTGCCATCTAGCGCTCTTGCTAATGTATAACATTAGTACTACATGACAGGAAATAGTGCTGCCATCTAGTGCTCTTGCTAATGTATAATATTAGTACTACATGACAGGAAATAGTGCTGCCATCTAGTGCTCTTGTTAATGTATAACATTAGTTCTACATGACAGGAAATAGTGCTGCCATCTAGTGCTCTTGCTAATGTATAACATTCTTGCAAAACTGCTGCCATCTAGTGCACTAGATATGGTCTTGCTCCTAAGCATACATCCCTGCTTTTCAATAAAAAATACCAAGAAACATAGAAAAATTGATGATAGAAGTAAATTAGAAAACGTTTAAAATCAGATGCTCTATCTGAATCATGAAAGAAAAAATTTGGATTTCATGTCCCTTTAACAAGACGGAATTACTGTTCTGTGCTTACAATCACAAAACTGTAGTATGAAATAGAAAGAAACATTTTAAGAACGTGATCGCTAAACGCCATTTCTAGATGTTCCGGTTGTGATTTCCATTTTCTCATGTTTCTTACAGATCACAATTGCTAGACACAATATTGCTTATATATCTATGAAATACATATACATATGTAAATATCTGGCCTTCCCACTACCCACTGACTACTATACAATAGTGCTGAATGTAGGTTTAATTATTCTAGACCATATATTTATTTACTCAATGGCCATTTTAATGTGTATTGCACATGCGTAAGATAATAGAATTATTTCAAATATCTTGAAATACTCTCAAACATATCAAAAAGGCAATTTTTCACTTTAGCAATACCCTATGACTGTTGAACTTCATGTATCCATTTTGTTGTTGATATATATATATATATATATATATATATATATACTGTATATAGCGCAAAACTGGTGGTCTCACGGGGGCCTGTAGCGGATCATGTCCGCCGACATCTCTAAATGCCAACATTATACGCTGTCGGCATTTAACATTGCATTAACATTGCACAAGCATTTCTAGTGAAATGCTTGTGCAATGCCTCCCCTTGCACATTCGCGGCCAATCGGCCGCTAGCAGGGGGTCTCAAAAATCTGATTGTATCTGATGATTGCTGTCCGCCGACTCAGAGGTGGCGGATGAGTTAAGAAGCAGAGGTCTTAAGACCACTGCTTCTTAATTTATGTTTCAGGATTCATGAATCTATTCCATGGACTCATGGATGCATGGTATTGGTGAATTTTCCAATATCTGCTCATGTCCTGGCCGAAAGGAAGGGGCTCACCTGGGTTCAGCAAAGGCCAGTAGATGGAGCAGAGGGGGACAGCAGTGCTGGAGGCAGAACGGCTACGGGAGAGCCCGCAGGAGCTGTAGGACAGGTGGTGGTTTATGGTCGGCCGGTGCACCAGTCTAGGACAGCGGTGTGGCTTAGCCCCTCAATCGGGACCAGGAGGCGGTCGGAGAGCCGGTGGCCTAGTGGTGTTTTCCGTGAGGGAGAAGGAGGCAAGCAGAGAGCGGCAAAAGAGAAAGGCTGTCAGGAGCGGTGACGTCATTTCTGGGACGTTGCGGAGTTAGAGCGGCAGGGAGCAAAAGGCTGCACAGCAGAGCAGAGGACAGGAGGAGTTGGAGCTGAGGTAGGAAGCGGAGTGCCAGTGGCCTAGCAGTGTCTCCCGCGAGGGAGAAGGAGGCAAGCAGAGGGCGGCAAAAGAGGAAGGCTGTCAGGAGCGGTGACGTCATCGCTGGGACGTCGCGGAGTGAGAGTGGCAGGGAGCAGGAGGCTGCACAGCAGAGCAGAGGACAGGAGGAGTTGGAGCTGAGGAGAGGTGTCAGGAGTGGTGAGAGGGGAATGGAGGGGGTGTCATTAGACACATTGGGTCAGTGGGCGGACCGGGAGGTACCAGAGGAGGAGCAAGTTGGGGGCAATGTGGCAGAGAGGGAGCAAGGTGGGAGCATTAGCAGGGGTGGGGGAGGTAGTGAAGTGGAGGTGTGGGGGAGTACAGGAAGTGACCGGGAAGGCTGTGGTGTGAGCAGGGCAGGTTTGGGAGTTGTTCTGGAGGAGATGGTGCAAGGGGTTAGGGTGGAAGGGGCGAGGGGGGAGAACAAGGATGAGGGGCAGTGGGGTTCAGAGAGGTGGGGTGCAGTTGAGTCAGACAGTAGCTGGAGGAGGGTGGGTATGCTGGGACGCATGGGAGTGACATGTCGTGTTTTATTTTCAGAACCTAAGGAGGAGTACAGCATCCCTGAAGGTCAGCAGGGGTTGCCACTGGCGCATTCTATGCGACAGGATCTGGAGGCGGATGCGCTGTAGGTCGAGGAGACCTACAGTGGCTTTGCGGGGGAGGAGCCTACAGTGGAGTGTGCAACGGAGCAGGAGAATACGGCTCAGGTAGGAGATTTGGCTGCGGGTATGCAGCTGCTTCATTTCCTGGTGCCTGAAAAAGGGGGGAATAAGGGGGCAGAGGTGATAGGGGGTCATAGGGGAGTAAGGGAGGGGAGGATGAGGGGAGGTAGGGAGAGGGGGGCAGATGGGGGTGCTAGGTTTACCACTTCTCCTCCTTCCCAGAGGGCTGCTCATGCTTCAGAAAGGCAAATTAGGAGAGACAGGAGCCGGCCCAGGATGTCACAGCGTTGGGACCATTCCCGGACACCTCAGAGGAGCTGCAGGGAGCTGGAGGGGTACGCGTCACCTGCATGGGGTAGACTGGAGCATTCAGCTCAGGAAAGACAGAGAAGGGATATTTCGCAGGCACGCAGTGAACGAGGAAATGGGGAGAGGCAGACTGTGAGCGGGCAGTGTAGGACAGAGCTACCGGAGACAAGGCCCACAGGTGAGAAGGTGTGGGCCACTGTAGGGGTGGGGGGGGTGTTTGGGGAATGAGGGTATGCATGGCATGTGTTGAGAGAATTGAAGGAGCTGGTTGCAACATTGTAGGGTAAGGAGGTAAGTGTGGCACCGCGGAGCAGGGCAGTGGGGGCTGCGGGGGCATGGGTCCCGGGGGGGGTGGTAGTACTGCTCTGTTGGCTTGGGCCAGCGGGCAGGTTATGGCCAGTGGGGGGGCTGGTAGTATGGCACTGCCGACTGTGGTCGGCGGGCAGGTGCAAGCCAGCGTGGGGATAGTAGGGGAGAAAGGGACGTCGGCTGTGACACAGGAAAGGAAAGTCTTAAAGGTTGCAGATCAGGCGTTAAGACGGCCTTGTTTATGCTCGGTTGGCCCATTGGGGATTCATCTGAACAAGGAGGTCAAATAAAAGATTTGGAAGCGTTTGTGGAATTGTTTTCCTTGCTCCCACTGGACCATTTTATAGAGGTGAAGGAGGATCCGTAGGTGGAGCAGGGAAAGGAGGATGAGGAGGAGAGGAAGAAGAGATGGAGGAAATTGCCGAAGACTTTCGCCAATTGGTCTAAGGCCTTTTGCATATTGGCCAGTGTGGTGGGGGAGAAGTTTCCTGAGAACTGTTCAGCAATGTTTTGCTACCTGGATGAGATTTCGGGAGCTCACAGATCCTATGGTGGTTTAGCGTGGTGGCGCTATGACGAACAGTTTCGTAGTGGGTGGCGGTTCGTCTAGAGATGAGATGGGATGATGGTGAGATGGGAGTCTTGCTAGAGCTCATAAAACCATTGAGGGGCCAGTCCTTTCGGGGGACTGAAGTTGGGGGAGACGCGAGTGGAGGAATCGGAGCAACAGCAGTGGCCATTAAAAAAGGATTATGCTTCCAATTTAACGAGGGGGCATGCCAATTTGGAGCAACAAGTATAAACATGAGTGCTCCATGTGTGGAAAAACTCATTCGGGAGCAAAATGTTTCAAGAGAAACAAGGGGGCCGGAAAAGTGGGTGAGGGTGTTGTTGCGAGCGCGGACACCAGTGAGGGAAAGAGAGATGCTGCCTTGGCTAAGGCAGTACGCTAAGAGGAGAGGAAAATGGGAGGATGTGGAGCTGTTGCTTACTGGGTTTAGCTCAGGTTTCCGCATTCCTTTTGAGGGAACGGGGAGCTTAGGGATTTCGGGGAATTTGAGATCTGCATTGGAATTTCCACAGGTGGTCAGAGCCAAGTTGGAGAAGGAAGTGGCTCTGGGTAGGATGGCTGGCCCCTTTCGGGACCTGCCATTGCCAGGGTTGCAGGTGTCGCCCTTGGGTGTGGTCCCAAAGAAGGTGCCAGGGCAGTATAGGATGATCCACCACCTTTCGTATCCGAAAGGGTTGTCGGTTAATGATGGGATTGACCCATCCTTGGCGGTACGCATCCTTTGATGAGGCTGTTCGTGTGGTTCGGAGGGCCGGATGGGGAGCCTGGTTGGCTAAGGTGGATGTGGAGGCGGCCTTTCGGCTGTTACCAGTGCACGTGACGTGTCACCACCTTTTGGGTTGTCATTTTCAGGGGGAGTTCTTTGTGGACTTGTGTTTGCCCATGGGGTGTTCTATTTCGTGCTCGTATTTTGAAAAATTCAGTTCCTTTGTAGAATGGGTGGTGAAGGTCAAATCTGGGAAGTCCTCCCTAGTCCACTACTTGGACGATTTTCTGTTTGTGGGATCGGCGGATTCGGGGGACTGCAAGCTCTTATTGATCACATTCCTGGAGGTGGAGGACCTATTTGGCATCCCGGTGGCAGCAGAGAAGATGGAGGGTCCTGTTACAGTGTTAAGCTTTCTGGGGATCCAGATTGACTCGGTGCGCATGGAGTTCAGCTTGCCTAGGGAGAAAGTGGAGGACTTGCGAATGGTCATTGCTAGAGTGGTTCAGAAGGGGAAGGTAACCCTGAGAGAATTCAGTCTCTTTTGGGTAAGTTGAACTTTGCATGGAAGGTAATCCCGGTGGATAGAGTGTTTGGGAGTAGATTGTCATTGACAATGGCGGGCCTAAAGGCGCCGCACCACAGGGTTAGACTTTCAAAGGATCTGAAGGAGGATTTGAGGGTGTGGCTGATTTTCCTGGAGGAGTTTAACAGGAAGTCCATGGTGCAGGAGGTGACGCAGTCGGATGCAGAGCTGCATTTGTATACAGATGTGTCTGGTGCCCATGGTTTTGGGGCATACTTGAATGGCAAATGGTGTGTAGGGACGTGGCCAGAGGCTTGGAGAGAAGGGGGTTTAACCAGGAACCTGGTGTTCCTGGAACTGTTCCCGTTGGTGGTGGCGGTCATGGTGTGGAAGGAGTTCCTGGGGAACCGGAACTCTGACAACTTGGGGGTGGTGTTTGCGATCAATAAGTTGACGGCAAAGTCTGTGCTGGTGATCCGACTCCTTTGGGTGTTTGTGCTGGAATGCTTTAGGGGTAATGTCCTTTTTCATGCAGTCCATGTCCCGGGAAGGTTGAACATAATTGCTGACTTTCTTTCCAGTTTGCAGTGGAAGAGGTTTCGGGAGGCGGCTCTGGAGGCGGATGCGAAAGGAGTGGAATGCCCTGGGGACTTATGGCAGTTGAATTTTCTAGGCGATTGAGGCTGGCAAAGGGGGCTTTAGCCCAGAGCACGTGGAGGTCTTATGCACCAGTTTGGGTTCAGTGGTTTCAGTGGATGGGGGCAAAGGGATAGGCCTGTCAGACGATAGGATGATGTCCTGCCTTGTGGAATGGATTGAGGAATGAGATAGAGTTGGGGTATCAAAGGCTATGGTAAAAAAGCGGGTGGCGGCATTAGCCTCTCTGTTTCAAATATTGGGTTGGGGGATTTGACAAAGAACGTTGTGGCTAAGTTGGCGGTTCGGGGAATTTGCAGAGGTAAAGGTATGGGGGATAGAAGACGCCCGTTGGTGTTCTCCTTGTTGAGGAGGGTGGTGGAAGGCTTGAACAGTGTTTGTTCTTCAGATTTCGAATTCCTGTTGTTTCGGGCAGCTTATGTGTTGGCCTTTTTCGGGGGCCTTTAGGGTCTTGGAGTTAGTCGGGGCGAGTAGGAAAGATACGGGGTGTGTGTGGATGAAGGAGGTGTTGGTGAGTCGGAGGTGTTGATATGGCTCAGAAAGTCTAAGATTGATCAGGAGTGTAAGGGACATTGGATCCGGCTGTTTGCAATTGGGGGGGGGAATGTTGTCCCGTGGTGGCAGTGAGGGAGTATGTTAATAGGAGGCCGGTGGGGGAAGGCCCCCTTCTGATACATGAGAATGGAGGTGTGTTGTCTAAGTTTCAGTTTGGGGCGGTGCTCAAGCGAGTGTTGGAGGTAGTGGGGGAGGATCCCAGGGATTTTGGGAGTCATTCATTCCGTATCAGGGCAGTGACTGAGGCCCATGACCTGGGTTTGAGTGAGAAGGTGATGATGAATGTGGGGAGATGGAAATTGGGATGTTACGAGATATGTGAGGCCCGATTTGAGAGTTTAGCTTTTGTGTTTCTACAGGAGGCCGGTGGGGGAAGGCCCCCTTCTGATACATGAGAATGGAGGTGTGTTGTCTAAGTTTCAGTTTGGGGCGGTGCTCAAGCGAGTGTTGGAGGTAGTGGGGGAGGATCCCAGGGATTTTGGGAGTCATTCATTCCGTATCAGGGCAGCGACTGAGGTCCATGACCTGGGTTTGAGTGAGAAGGTGATGATGAATGTGGGGAGATGGAAATTGGGATGTTACGAGATATGTGAGGCCCGATTTGAGAGTTTAGCTTTTGTGTTTCTACAGGTCCGTTACATTGTTGGATAGTGGGTCACTCCTACAATTATAGGGCCCGAAAGGCAGCAGCAGTGAAGGATGCAGGAATCCAGCTGAGTTTTCCAGTTAATAGGGTGTTAGTGAAGTGGTTTGGGGTCCGGGGGTTAAAGTGGGATCAGGTGGTGGGATTGGTGAGTGAGTACGCTAGGCTTTATAGGCCCCCTGACATTCTGGTTATTCATGCTGGGGGAAATGACCTTGGGTTTATGGCACAGAAGGAGCTAGTGGACAAAATGAGAGGGGGGTATGGCGCCTGAAAGAATTGTTCCCCCAGGTGGTCATTGTTTGGTCGGAGATGGTGACCAGATTGAGTTGGAGATCAGCTTGGGATGTTAAGAGGCTGGAAAACTCGAGAAAAAAGGTTAATAGAACAATGTCTGGTTTTGTTGCCCAGCTGGGTGGGTTGGGGATTCGTCACGTAGAATTTGAAGGGGAGTTGGGTAGGTGTTTCTTCCTGAAAGACGGGGTGCACCTCAATGAGGTAGAGCTCCATTTGTTCAATTTCAGTTTGAGAAAAGGGGTGCAAAAGGCCTTAGCCCGTGTGGTTGGCGCCCGGGCCGTAGGCTGGGCTGTGGCGGGTGTGGCCTTATGAGGCTTTTAAAGTTAAAATGGGACCTCCCTTAAAATGGGGGAGAGATGTGAGGCTTGGAGACGTGTCTGGCAATAGCCTGTTGGGAGGCTGCACCCATGGGAGTTTGTGATTTATTATGAGGTTGAAATTACGTTATGTTGTATTTCAATAAATGCGGGCTGCAGCCTTTTCACCTGTCAATAGAACCCCACAAGAACAGACTGGACTGGAGGGGTTAATGACAGCAACAGAGCATAGTGCAGCCAGGTGTTGCTAGGCAGATTTGTTGGGTAAAGGGAGGAGGTGTTAGGGAGCAGTTAAGTGGGTGGGGCCAGCTGAAGCTGTGATCAGTTTTAGTTAAGCAGGAAAGAAGCTCCCTCCCTCTCTAGTTGTTGTTATGAGGTTGCCACAGCAGTGGCGGGTGTGGCCTTATGAGGCTTTTAAAGTTAAAATGAGACCTCCCTTAAAATGGGGGAGAGATGTGAGGCTTGGAGGCGTGTCTGGCAATAGCCTGTGGAAGGCACGTGGGAACAGTTGGGAGGCTGCACCCATGTGATTTATTATGAGGTTGAAATCACGTTATGTTGTATTTCAATAAATGCGGGCTGCGGCCTTTTCACCCTAATTTTCATGTGTCGTGTCAGTTATTGGGTGGGGAAAAGAAGTTGAAGTTCCAAATGTGCATGTCAACGTGCATGTGCCTGAGCCTACTTTCTTTATTCAGAAAGACCGTGTGATTTTAAACAACTTTCCAATGTACTCCTATTGCCTAATTTGCTTTGGTCTCTTGTTATCCTTTTTTTTTTAAAGCATACCCAGGTAGGTTCAAGAGCAGCAGTGCACTACTAGGAGCTAGCTTTTTATTGGTGGCGGCACATCTATATGTCTCTTGTGATTGGTTCACCAGATGTGTTCGCTCCCAGCAGTGCATGTTTGCATCTTCAACAATGGATACCAAGAAAATGAAGCAAATTTGATAATATAAGTAAATTTGAATGTCATTTTAAAATTGGGTGCTCTTTCTGAATCATGAAAGAAACAATTGTAGGTTTATGTGCCTTTATGGATTGTACTGAGAAGAAATTAGTTAAAGGGACACTGAACCCAAATTTTTTCTTTCGTGATTCAGATAGAGCATGCAATTTTAAGCAACTTTCTAATTTACTCCTATTATCAATTTTTCTTTGCTCTCTTGCTATCTTTTTTTGAGAAAGAAGGCATCTAAGCTAAGGAGCCAGACAATTTTTGGTTCAGAACAATGGACAGCACTTGTTTATTGGTGGGTGAATTTATCCACCAATCAGCAAGAACAACCCAGGTTGTTCACCAAAAATGGGCCGGCATCTAAACTTCCATTCTTGCTTTTCAAATAAAGATACAAAGAGAATGAAGAAAATGTGATAATAGGAGTAAATTAGAAAGTTGCTTAAAATTGCATGCTCTATCTGAATCACAAAAGAAAACATTTGGGTTCAGTGTCCCTTTAATGCCTCTTGAAATTTTACTATTTGTTTCAATTTAAATCATCTTTAATAGACAAATTTCTGATCAGATTGTAGATGATTTTATAGATTGTATCACATCTGATATATATTAGTTTGTAAGTGTATATTTATAGTTGATAAATTATTGCTTTGCTCTATAATGATCTGGATGTAAGTTGGGGAGAGTAGGATCCCCCTGAAAAGGAATGGGGGGGGGATAGAGAACTCCAGCTGTGGGGTGGGTCTAGGTTATTTTTAGTCTGTAAATGATACATTGTGTAGTGTTGTGGATAAGGATCTTTGGTAATAATACTGCAGTGACATGGGGAGTGGGGCGAGTGCCACAAATAAGGAACAAACTGGATGACAGGGAGAACGGAAATAACATCCAAACACTCCTCCAGAGCATGGCCGTGACACTGTAAAACTTTATCAAGTACTAAAGCAATAATCTAATGTGATGCTGCGGAGAATAAGGAGCTGGGTTACTGCATAGAATTGTTACAAGAGGATAAGAAATCCGGGAGGTTGGTTTCTGCAGTTGTGAGTTACAGGAATTATAAGGAACACGCTGAAGTAAGGTATAAATTCTTTAACAAAACCCTCAGCAGATGCTAAAGTGAAATGTTACCAGGGCTGGGTTACTGCAATGGGATGTTACAGGGCAATAAGGCACTCAGGCTCTGGATTACAGTATGGTGATGTTACAGGGCAATAAGGCACTCAGGAGCTGGATTATTGTAATGTGATGTTACAGGGCAATAAGGCACTAAGTGGCTGGGTTACTGTAATGTGATGTTACAGGGCAATAAGGCACTAAGTGGCTGGGTTACTGTAATGTGATGTTACAGAGCAATAAGGCACTCAGGGGCTGGGTTACTGTAATGAGATGTTACAGAGCAATAAGGCACTCAGGGCTGGGTTACTGTAATGTGATGTTACAGGGCAATAAGGCACTAAGTGGCTGGGTTACTGTAATGTGATGTTACAGGGCAACAAAGCACACAGGGGCTGGGTTACTGTAATGTGATGTTACAGGGTAATAAGGCACTCAGGGGCTGGGTTACTGTAATGTGATGTTACAGGGTAATAAGGCACTCAGGGGCTGGGTTACTGTAATTAGATGTTACAGCGCAATAAGGCACTCAGGGGCTGGGTTACTGTAATTAGATGTTACAGCGCAATAAGGTATTCAGGGGCTGGGTTACTGTCATGAGATGTTACAGAGCAATAAGGCACTCAGGGGCTGGGTTACTGTAATGCGATGTTACAGGGCAATAAGGCACTCAGGGGCTGGATTATTGTCATGTGATGTTACAGGGCAATAAGGCACTAAGTGACTGGGTTACTGTAATGTGATGTTACAGGGCAATAAAGCACACAGGGGCTGGGTTACTGTAAAGAGATGTTACAGGGCAATAAAGCACACAGGGGCTGGGTTACTGTAATGTGATGTTACAGGGCAATAAGGCACTCAGGGGCTGGGTTACTGTAATGTGATGTTACAGGGCAATAAGTCACTCAGGGGCTGGGTTACTGTAATGTGATGTTACAGGGCAATAAGGCACTCAGGGGCTGGGTTACTGTAATGAGATGTTACAGGTTAATAAGGCACTCAGGGGCTGGGTTACTGTAATGAGAAGTTACAGAGCAATAGGGCACTCGGGCTGGGTTACTGTAATGAGATGTTACAGGGCAATAAGGCACTCAGGGACTGGGTTACTGTAATGAGATGTTACAGTGCAATAAGGCACTCAGGGACTGGGTTACTGTAATGAGATGTTACAGAGCAATAGGGCACTCGGGCTGGGTTACTGTAATGAGATGTTACAGGGCAATAAGGCACTCAGGGACTGGGTTACTGTAATGAGATGTTACAGGGCAATAAGGCACTCAGGGGCTGGGTTACTGTAATGAGAGTTACAGGGCAATAAGGCACTCAGGGACTGGGTTACTGTAATGAGATGTTACAGGGCAATAAGGCACTCGGACTGGGTTACTGTAATGAGATGTTACAGGGCAATAAGGCACTCAGGCTGGGTTATTGTAATGAGATGTTACAGGGCAATAAGGCACTCAGGGGCTTGTAACTGTAATGAGATGTTACAGGGCAATAAGGCACTCAGGGGCTTGTAACTGTAATGAGATGTTACAGGGCAATAAAGCACACAGGGGCTGGGTTACTGTAATGAGATGTTACAAGGCAATAAGGCACTCAGGGGCTTGTAACTGTAATGAGATGTTACAGGGCAATAAAGCACACAGGGGCTGGGTTACTGTAATGAGATGTTACAGTGTAATAAGGCACTCAGGGGCTGGGTTACTGTAATGTAATGTTACAGAGCAATAAGGCACTCAGTAGCTGGATTACTGTAATGTGATGTTACAGGGCAATAAGGCACTCAGGGGCTGGGTTACTGTAATGAGATGTTACAGGGCAATAAGGCACTCTGGGGCTGGGTCACTGTAATGAGATGTTACAGGGCAATAAGGCACTCAGGGGCTGGGTTACTGTAATGAGATGTCACAGGGCAATAAGGCACTCAGGGGCTGGGTTACTGTAATGAGATGTTACAGGGCAATAAGGCACTCAGGGGCTCGGTTATTGTAATGTGATATTACAGCGTAATAAGGCACTCAGGAGCTGGGTTACTGTAATCAGATGTTACAGGTCAATAAGGCACTCAGGGGTTGGGTTACTGTCATGAGATGTTACAGGGCAATAAGGCACTCAGTAGCTGGGTAACTAATGAGATGTTACAGGGCAATAAGGCACTCAGGGGCTGGGTAACTAATGAGATGTTACAGGGCAATAAGGCACTCAGGGGCTGGGTTACTGTAATGAGATGTTACAGGGCAATACGGCACTCAGGGGCTTGTAACTGTAATTAGATGTTACAGGGCAATAAGGCATTCAGGGGCTGGGTTACTGTAATGAGATGTCACAGGGCAATAAGGCACTCAGGGGCTGGGTTACTGTAATGAGATTTCACAGAGTAATAAGGCACTCAGGAGCTGGGTTACTGTAATCAGATGTTACAGGGCAATAAGGCACTCAGGGGTTGGGTTACTGTCATAAAATGTTACAGGGCAATAAGGCACTCGGAAGCTGGCTTATTGAAGTGAGTTTTTTTACTGTAATGAGATGTCATAGATTTTTGTATATCAGCAAGGCATTTAGGGACTGGATTTCTGCAATGAGATGGTACAAGGGAACTAGTTGGGTAACTGCAGTATGGTTTACCTGGCAATAATTCACTCAGTCGCTTGCTTATTGAAGTGAGGTTTTCCTGGCAATAAGGCACTCAGTATCTGGGTAACTAATAATATGTTACAGGGCAATAACACACTCAGGAGCTGGGTTACTTTAATGAGATGTCACAGGGCAATAAGGTACTCAGGGGCTGGGTTACTTTAATGAGATGTTACAGGGCAATAAGGCACTCAGGAGCTGGGTAACTAATGAGATGTTACAGGGCAATAAGGCACTCAGGGGCTGGGTAACTAATGAGATGTTACAGGGTAATAAGGCACTCAGGAGCTGGGTAACTAATGAGATGTTACAGGGCAATAAGCCACTCAGGAGCTGGGCAACTGATGATATGTTACAGGGTAATAAGGCACTCAGGAGCTGGGTAATTAATGAGATGTTACAGGGTAATAAGGCACTCAGGGGCTGGGTTACTGTAATGTGATGTTACAGGGCAATAAGGCACTCAGGAGCTGGGTAATTAATGAGATGTTACAGGGTAATAAGGCACTCAGGGGCTGAGTTACTGTAATGTGATGTTACAGCGCAATAAGGCACTCAGGGGCTGGGTTACTGTAATGTAATGTTACAGGACAATAAGGCACTCAGGTGCTGGGTTACTGTAATGAGATGTTACAGGGCAATAAGGCACTCAGGGGCTGGGTTACTGTAATGTGATGTTACAGGGCAATAAGGCACGTAGGAGCTGGGTAACTAATGATATGTTACAGGGCAATAAGGCACTCAGAGCTGGGTAATTAATGAGTTGTTACAGCACAATAAGACACTCAGGAGCTGGGTAAATTAATGAGATGTTACAGGGCAATAAGGCACTCAGGAACTGGGTAATTAATGAGATGTTACAGGGTAATAAGGCACTCAGGGGCTGGGTTACTGTAATGTGATGTTACAGGGCAATAAGGCACTCAGGGGCTGGGTTACTGTAATGTAATGTTACAGGGCAATAAGGCACTCAGGTGCTGGGTTACTGTAATGAGATGTTGCAGGGCAATAAGGCACGTAGGAGCTGGGTAACTAATGATATGTTACAGGGCAATAAGGCACTCAGAGCTGGGTAATTAATGAGTTGTTACAGCGCAATAAGACACTCAGGAGCTGGGTAAATTAATGAGATGTTACAGGGCAATAAGGCACTCAGGGGCTGGGTTACTGTAATGTGATGTTACAGGGCAATAAGGCACTCAGGAGCTGGGTTACTGTAATGTAATGTTACAGGGCAATAAGGCACTCAGGTGCTGGGTTACTGTAATGAGATGTTGCAGGGCAATAAGGCACTCAGGGGCTGGGTTACTGTAATGTGATGTTACAGGGCAATAAGGCACTCAGGGGCTGGGTTACTGTAATGTAATGTTACAGGGCAATAAGGCACTCAGGAGCTGGGTTACTGTAATGTAATGTTACAGGGCAATAAGGCACTCAGGTGCTGGGTTACTGTAATGAGATGTTGCAGGGCAATAAGGCACTCAGGGGCTGGGTTACTGTAATGTGATGTTACAGGGCAATAAGGCACGTAGGAGCTGGGTAACTAATGATATGTTACAGGGCAATAAGGCACTCAGAGCTGGGTAATTAATGAGTTGTTACAGCGCAATAAGACACTCAGGAGCTGGGTAAATTAATGAGATGTTACAGGGCAATAAGGCACTCAGGAGCTGGGTAACTAATGAGATGTTACAGGGCAATAAGGCACTCAGGAGCTTGGTAACTAATGAGATGTTACAGGGCAATAAGGCACTCAGGGGCTGGGTAACTAATGAGATATTACAGGGCAATAAGGCACTCAGTATCTGGCTTATTGCAGTGAGTGTTTTTTAGACAATACATTTTAGACAATTTTTTAGACAATACATTTAGACACAATAAGAAATGTAAGAGCTGGAATACTGCTAAGCATTGTCAGAAGGAACAAGGTTCCTACATATTCCAGGAAAGAGAATGTTGCTATGGGGAAACAAACTCCTTACACAACAACAATATTAAACCAGTGCAGTCAGAGCTTAACAGTATTCAGCAATGCAGCTAGGAGAGATTACAGCAGAGTAATATAATGTTACAGCCATTTTGTCTAGGGCAGGGGGCCCCACACTTTTTTATATGGGGGGGCCAGTAATTCATTTTCATATATGGGGGGCTGGTGACTAATGGTGAGGTTTGCTGGGGGCCATGTTCTTTTATACTCACACTTATTGTAAAGATAATACTTAATTATAATGATATTAGTTTACATAGGAAATTAGTATTTGCATATGTTACGCAGATTTGCAGACTTTGGGACAGACACAATTTACGCCTATTTACGTAACGAATAACTGGGAACAGCTAAATACTAATGTCTGTTATTTGCTTAGGGACACACACAGGAAGGCTGGATTTGGCCCTTGGGCTGATGTTTAGACAGTACTGTGTTTTTATAAAAAAATAATAGAATAAATATACCTGGTGCTTCCCCTTCCCCACAGATCGGCAGGCTGATAGACCAATCAGAAGAGGTGGGAAATTGCTGTCCGTGTGCATTGCAGTATGGGCACCTGCAGTTTTCCAGAGTTGTCAGTAAGAGAGTTTAAATATTTTTAATTGCTGATTTTGGGCTAATGACTTTTATCTACACCCTTATCAAAAATTAAAGAGATACTAAACCCTTTATTATTATTATTCAGATAGAGCAGCAATTTTAAGCAACTTTCTAATTTATTTCTATTATCAATTTTTCTTTGTTCTTTTGGTATCTTTATTGGAAAGCAGGAATGAAAGTTTAGGAGCCGGCCCATTTTTGGTTCAGCCTTGTTGGAAGCGCTACATTTGGCCACCAATCAGGAAGCGGTACCCAGGTGCTGAACCTAAAATGGGCCGGCTCCTAAGCTTTCATTCCTGCTTTGCAAATAAAGATACCAAGAGAACAAAGAGAAATTGATAATAGGAGTAAATTAGAAAGTTGCTTAAAATTGCTGTTCTATCTAAATCATGAAATAAATTATTTTAGGTTTAGTGTCCCTTTAACAAAAATCAATTCCTATCTAATTCATGATACCTGATGTACTCAGCTGATGCTGAAGCTGATGCTCCAGTGTTCACCAGCCAAAAAATATCTCTAATCAGGGGAACTACTTATCCAAGTCCTTGGCAGGGCCTGAAAATATGAAATAATTAATTTCTTTCATGTAAGTGGCAAGAGTCCATGAGCTAGTGACGTATGGGATATACATTCCTACCAGGAGGGGGCAAAGTTTACCAAACCTCAAAATGCCTATAAATACACCTTCCACCACACACATACCTCAGTTTTACAAACTTTGCCTCCCATGGAGGTGGTGAAGTAAGCTGTGCTTGATTTCTTCTGTGATAGGCGCTTCTAAGCATTCTCAAGCCCAATTTCCTCTCAGAGAACAGAGTTTGTTAGAGGGATGTGAAGGGAGTATTGCCTGTTAATTTAGTGGTTTCACCCATGGGAAATCCTTTCAAAGGCTCTATGTAATCGGTCGCAGGGATTCATCCCCTGCCTCCCTTTTCACATCGACGTTGTACTCCTATCCTATACCATTACCTCTGCTGATATTTTTCAGTACTGGTTTGGTTGTCTGCTATATATAGATGGGTGTCTTCTGGCAGATCAACAGGTCCTAAGATACAAAAATGGGGGAAGTGCCCTTGGTGCAGAAGATCCTATACAATATGAGACAAGTATCAATGATGAGCAAATTTATACTCACAAGGATAGTTGCACATTCAGTGCAATAACACGCAAGCCGAAACTTCAGAGCCGTTCGGCTGACTCTCCACAGGCAGTTCGGCTATATGCTCAGACTTCAGAGCCTCGGCTGTGTCCCCGCTTGTGAATCAGCTGTTTGCAGGAGTCAAACTTTGTTAAAGTCTCGATCTTGTAAAATGGCATGTAAGCTCCAAATAGCAATTACATAGGGTGGCGAAATAATCCCCAATTTAAGGGTAGTTGGAAATAAATATTCCAGGGCAAGGTAGAAAAAGTAAATATTGGCTTTTATTAAAACAATAAAAAGTTGCTTTGCAACGCGTTTCTCGGCTACAATGCCGTTTCATCAGGCTACATAATTGTGTGATCTACCTTGCTACCTTTCAAAAACAGATTCAACCAATCCCAAGCAATGTATCACACACACCCCAATGAATCACATATGTGTTAATCAGTTTCGGTTTCTGCGCGGCGAGGTGTGTGAGAGACACAAGTTGCCGGTCTATACATATAGCGATATAACCTCTCTTTATAATGGTAGAAACAGATATCATTAAATAAAAACTATTATATAAAAATAACACATATAGAGAGTTTTCTATTTGTGTTTGTCACTTCTAACAAAGTATGTGAGAGACACAAGTTGCCGGTCTATACATATAACAATATAATCTCTCTTTGATAATGGTAGGGACAGGTATCATTAAAAAACTTTTATATAAAAATAACACATAAAGAGAGTTATCATATTAGTGTTAATCACTTCTGATGAGGTGTGTGAGAGACTCAAGTTGCCGGTCTATACATATAACAATATAACCTCTCTTTGATAATGGTAAAAACAGATAAAATAAAAACTATTATATAAAAATACATAAAGAGAGTTTTCATATTCATGTTAGATACTTCTAGATTAGATCGGCATAATATTTGTTTCCTACAGTAAACAAAGATACGCTAACATTTCCGATTACATTATTATGATCAAAAGTTCGCCCACCAAGCATTGATGAGAGGCAGGTTCTTAAAGGGATAGAACAAGACACATTAAAAACACTAGCTAGACAATTAAAGGACTATTTGTCCTCAGTATATACTAAGCAAAATGTCATTTTTAGTATTTGTGGTAAAATTGATTATATTCGTTCTTTGTTAAAGGAAGTTCTGGTTACTTTGGGTATTGAAGAGTCTAGTCCTCTTGATAACAAAGCCAGTAAACGTTTAAATTCTGTTTTTACACCTCCTAAGGTTGCTCCTGAGGATTTTCCTATTCCAGATGCTGTTTCTGATATGATTACTAAAGAATGGTCTAAGCCTGATTCTTCTTTAATCCTTCTTCTAGGTTTAAGAAGTTGTATCCTTTACCTGTGGCTAATTTAGAGTTTTGGGAAAAAGTCCCTAAGGTTGATGGGGCTATTTCCACTCTTGCCAAACGTACTACTATTCCTATGGAAGATAGTACTTCTTTTAAGGATCCTTTAGATAGAAATATTTAATCTTATCTAAGAAGAGCTTATTTACATTCTGGTTATATTCTTAGACCTGCCATTTCTATGGCTGATGTGGCTACTGCGTCAACTTTTTGGTTGGATAATTTAGCTTGTCAGGTAGAAGATCATGATTTATTGTCTAGCATTATTCTTTTGCTTCAACATGCTAATCATTTCATTTGTGATGCTATATTTGACATTATTAAGATCGATGTTAAATCAATGTCTTTAGCTATTTTAGCCAGAAGAGCTTTATGGCTTAAATCTTGGAATGCTGACATGGTGTCTAAATCTAGATTATTATCTCTATCTTTCCAGGGTAAGAATTTATTTGGTTCTCAATTGGACTTTATTATTTCCACTATTACTGGGAGGGAAAGGAGTTTTTTTACCTCAAGATAAAAAGTCTAAGGGTATATATAAGGCTCCTAATCATTTTCGTTCCTTTCGTCAGAATAAGGAACAAAAGTCAACTCCTTCCCCTAAGGCTGGTTCCAATTGGAGACCATCTTCAAATTGGAATAAAACCAAGCCTTATAAAAAAAACAAATCCAGCCCCCAAGACTGCATAAAGGTGCTGCCCTCAATCCAAATTATCTCAGTAAATTTTGCCAGGTTCCATTCAGAATCAGTGGATTCGGAATATTGTGTCTCAAGGGTATCAAATAGGTTTCAGAATGAGACCTCCCGTGAGAAGATTCTCTTTTTCTCATGTTCCAACAAGTCCTGTGAAGGCTCAGGCTTTTCTGAAATGTGTTTCAGACCTAGAGCTTTCAGGAGTTATTGTTCCAGTTCCTCTACAGGAACAGGGTTTGGGGTTCTATTCAAATCTATTCATTGTCCCAAAGAAAGATAATTATTTCCTATCAGTTCTGGATCTGTAACTTTTAAATCATTTTGTAAAAGTCCCAACTTTCAAGATGGTGACTATAAGGACTACTCTGCCTTTTATTCAGCAAGGGCATTTTATGCCCACAATAGACTTACAGGATGCTTATCTTCATATTCCAATTTATCCAGACCACTATCGGTTTCTGAGATTCTCTTTTCTAGACAAGCATTACCAGTTTGTCGCTCTTCCATTTGGCCAAGAATCTTTTTGAAGGTTCTCTGTGCCGTTCTATCTGTAATCAGAGAGCAGGGTATTGCGGTGTTTCCTTATTTGGACGATCTCTTGGTACTAGCTCAGTCTTTTCATTTAGCAGAATCTCATACAAAACAACTAGTGTGGTTTCTTCAATGGCATGGCTGGAGGATCAATTTGCAAAAGTGTTTCTTGATTCCTCAAAAAAGGGTCACCTTTTTAGGTTTCCAGATAGATTCAGTGTCCATGGCAAATAAAATTAGTTTTAGCTTGTCTAAACCTTCCGTCTTGATCGTTCCCTTCAGTGGCTATGTGCATGGAAGTTTTAGGTCTTATGACTGCAGCATCGGACGCAATCCCCTTTGCTCTTTTTCATATGAGACCTCTGCAGCTTTGCATGCTTAATCAATGGTGCAGGGATTATACACGGATATCACAACTTATATACTTAAATCCCAACATTCAACTCTCTCTGTCATGGTGGTTGGATTGTTCGAGGGGCCTCTTTTGTTCGTCCTTCCTGGACTGTGATCTCAATGGACGCAAGTCTTACAGGTTGGGGAGCTGTCTGGGGGTCTCTGACTGCACAAGGGGTTTGGAAACCTCAAGAGGTGAGGTTACCAATCAATATTTTAGAACTCTGTGCTTTCTTCAGAGCTCTTCAGGCTTGGCCTCTGTTAAAGAGAGAACTTTTCATTCGTTTTCAGACAGGCAATATCACAACAGTGGCATATGTCAATCATCAGGGAGGGACTCGCAGCTCTTTAGCAATGAAAGAAGTATCTCAGATACTTTCTTGGACAGAGTCCAACTCTTGTCTAATTTCTGCGATTCATATTCCAGGTGTAGATAATTGGGAAGCGGATTATCTCAGTCATCAGACTTTGCATCCGGGGTAGTGGTCTCTCCATCCAGATGTGTTTCATCAGATTGTACAAATGTATGGTCTTCCAGAAGTAGATTTGATGGCCTCTCGTTTGAACAAGAAACTTCCCAGATATCTTTCCAGATCCAAGGATCCTCAGGCGGAGATGGTGGATGCTTTAGCAGTTCCTTGGTTTTACCAACCTGCTTACATTTTTCCGCCTCTAGTTCTTCTTCCAAGGGTGATTTCCAAGATCATAATAGTACAATCTCATGTGTTTCTGATAGCACCAGCATGGCCTCACAGGTTCTGGTATGTGGATCTTGTCCGGATGTCCAGTTGCCAGCCTTGGCCACTTCCTTTAAGGCCAGACCTTCTGTCTCAAGGGCCGTTTTTCCATCAGGATCTCAAATCTCTAAATTTTAAGGTATAGAGATTAAACGCTTAGTGCTTAGTCATAGAGGATTCTCTGACTCAGTGATTAACACTATGTTACAGGCTCATAAGTCTGTTTCGAGGAAGATTTATTATCGGGTTTAGAAAACCTATTTCTCCAACATAGGTGTGTCCGGTCCACGGCGTCATCCTTACTTGTGGGATATTCTCTTCCCCAACAGGAAATGGCAAAGAGCCCAGCAAAGCTGGTCACATGATCCCTCCTAGGCTCCGCCTTCCCCAGTCATTCTCTTTGCCGTTGTACAGGCAACATCTCCACGGAGATGGCTTAGAGTTTTTTGGTGTTTAAATGTAGTTTTTATTCTTCAATCAAGAGTTTGTTATTTTAAAATAGTGCTGGTATGTACTATTTACTCTGAAACAGAAAAGAGATGAAGATTTCTGTTTGTAAGAGGAAAATGATTTTAGCAACCGTTACTAAAATCGATGGCTGTTTCCACACAGGACTGTTGAGAGGAATTAACTTCAGTTGGGGGAAACAGTGAGCAGACTTTTGCTGCTTGAGGTATGACACATTTCTAACAAGACTTGGTAATGCTGGAAGCTGTCATTTTCCCTATGGGATCCGGTAAGCCATTTTTATTAAATAAGAATAAAAGGCTTCACAAGGGCTTTAAAGACTGGTAGACATTTTTCTGGGCTAAAACGATTGATTTATAAGCATTTTTAATAGTTTATAGCTTTGAGGAGTTATTTTATCCTTGGGAATTATGTTGAATAACCGGCAGGCACTGTATTGGACACCTTTTTCACTGAGGGCCTTCTCTAATCATAGGCAGAGCCTCATTTTCGCGCCACTAATGCGCAGTTGTTTTTGGGAAGCAAGGCATGCAGATGCATGTGTGAGGAGCTCAGATACATAGAAAAAGCTTACTGAAGGCGTCATTTGGTATCATATTCCCCTCTGGGCTTGGTTGGGTCTCAGCAAAGCAGATACCAGGGACTGTATAGGGGTTAAATATAAAAACGGCTCCGGTTCCGTTATTTTAAGAGTTAAAGCTTTCAAATTTGGTGTGCAATACTTTTAAGGCTTTAAGACACTGTGGTGAAATTTTGGTGAATTTTGACAATTCCTTCATACTTTTTCACATATTCAGTAATAAAGTGTGTTCAGTTTAAAATTTAAAGTGACAGTAACGGTTTTATTTTAAAACGTTTTTTGTACTTTGTTATCAAGTTTATGCCTGTTTAACATGTCTGAACTATCAGATAGACTATGTTCTGTATGTGAGGAAGCCAAGGTTCCTTCTCATTTAAATAGATGTGATGTATGTGACAAAAAATTTAGAGAAAATGATGCCCAAGATGATTCCTCAAGTGAGGGGAGTAAGCATGGTACTGCATCATCCCCTCCTTCGTCTACGCCAGTCTTGCCCACACAGGAGGCCCCTAGTACTTCTAGTGCGCCAATACTCCTTACTATGCAACAATTAACGGCTGTAATGGATAATTCTATCAAAAACATTTTAGCCAAAATGCCCACTTATCAGCGAAAGCGCGACTGCTCTGTTTTAGAAAATACTGAAGAGCATGAGGACGCTGATGATAATGGTTCTGACATGCCCCTACACCAGTCTGAGGGGGCCAGGGAGGTTTTGTCTGAGGGAGAAATTTCAGATTCAGGGAAAATTTCTCAACAAGCTGAACCTGATGTGATTACATTCAAATTTAAATTGGAACATCTCTGCGCTCTGCTTAAGGAGGTGTTATCTACTCTGGATGATTGTGACAATTTGGTCATTCCAGAGAAATTATGTAAGATGGACAAGTTCCTAGAGGTCCCGGGGCCCCCCGAAGCTTTTCCTATACCCATGCGGGTGGCGGGCATTGTAAACAAAGAATGGGAAAGGCCCGGCATTAGCCACTGCTCCAAGAATTTTCACAAAGGTACTAGGGTCCCTTCTAGCGGTGCTAAGACCAAGGGGCATTGCAGTAGTACCTTACTTGGACGACATACTGATTCAAGCGTCGTCCCTACCACAAGCAAAGGCTCATACGGACATTGTCCTGGCCTTTCTCAGATCTCATGGGTGGAAAGTGAACGTAGAAAAAAGTTCTCTATCTCCGTCAACAAGAGTTCCCTTCTTGGGAACAATAATAGACTCCTTAGAAATGAGGATTTTTCTGACAGAGGCCAGAAAATCAAAACTTCTAAGCTCTTGTCAAGTACTTCATTCTGTTCTTCTTCCTTCCATAGCGCAGTGCATGGAAGTAATAGGTTTGATGGTCGCGGCAATGGACATAGTTCCTTTTGCGCGAATTCATCTAAGACCATTACAACTGTGCATGCTCAGTCAGTGGAATGGGGATTATACAGACTTGTCTCCGACGATACAAGTAGATCAGAGGACCAGAGATTCACTCCGTTGGTGGCTGACCCTGGACAACCTGTCACAAGGGATGAGCTTCCGCAGACCAGAGTGGGTCATTGTCACGACCGACGCGGGGCTGGGGCGCGGTCTGGGAACCCCTGAAAGCTCAGGGTCTTTGGTCTCGGGAAGAATCTCTTCTCCCGATAAATATTCTGGAACTGAGAGCGATATTCAATGCTCTCAAGGCTTGGCCTCAGCTAGCAAAGGCCAAATTCATACGGTTTCAATCAGACAACATGACGACTGTTGCGTATATCAACCATCAGGGGGGAACAAGGAGTTCCCTGGCGATGGAAGAAGTGACCAAAATCATTCAATGGGCGGAGACTCACTCCTGCCACTTGTCTGCAATCCACATCCCAGGAGTGGAAAATTGGGAAGCGGATTTTCTGAGTCGTCAGACATTTCATCCGGGGGAGTGGGAACTCCATCCGGAAATCTTTGCCCAAATAACTCAATTGTGGGGCATTCCAGACATGGATCTGATGGCGTCTCGTCAGAACTTCAAGGTTCCTTGCTACGGGTCCAGATCCAGGGATCCCAAGGCGACTCTAGTGGATGCACTAGTAGCACCTTGGAGCTTCAACCTAGCTTATGTGTTCCCACCGTTTCCTCTCATTCCCAGGCTGGTAGCCAGGATCAAACAGGAGAGGGTATCGGTGATCTTGATAGCTCCTGCGTGGCCACGCAGGACTTGGTATGCAGATCTGGTGAATATGTCATCGGCTCCACCATGGAAGCTACCTTTGAGACAGGACCTTCTTGTTCAAGGTCCGTTCGAACATCCGAATCTGGCCTCACTCCAACTGACTGCTTGGAGATTGAACGCTTGATTTTATCAAAGCGAGGGTTCTCAGATTCTGTCAATGATACTCTTGTTCAGGCCAGAAAGCCTGTAACTAGAAAAATCTACCATAAAATATGGAAAAAATATATCTGTTGGTGTGAATCTAAAGGATTCCCATGGAACAAGATAAAAATTCCTAAGATTCTATCCTTTCTTCAAGAAGGTTTGGAGAAAGGATTATCTGCAAGTTCTTTGAAGGGACAGATTTCTGCTTTATCTGTTTTACTTCACAAAAAGCTGGCGGCTGTGCCAGATGTTCAAGCTTTTGTTCAGGCTCTGGTTAGAATCAAGCCTGTTTACAAACCTTTGACTCCTCCTTGGAGTCTCAATTTAGTTCTTTCAGTTCTTCAGGGGGTTCCGTTTGAACCCCTACATTCCGTTGATATCAAGTTATTATCTTGGAAAGTTTTGTTTTTGGTTGCAATTTCTTCTGCTAGAAGAGTTTCAGAGTTATCTGCTCTGCAGTGTTCTCCTCCTTATCTGGTGTTCCATGCAGATAAGGTGGTTTTGCGTACTAAACCTGGTTTTCTTCTGAAAGTTGTTTCTAACAAAAACATTAACCAGGAGATAGTCGTGCCTTCTTTGTGTCCGAATCCAGTTTCAAAGAAGGAACGTTTGTTGCACAATTTGGATGTAGTTCGTGCTCTAAAATTCTATTTAGATGCTACAAAGGATTTCAGACAAACATCTTCCTTGTTTGTTGTTTATTCTGGTAAAAGGAGAGGTCAAAAAGCAACTTCTACCTCTCTCTCTTTTTGGCTTAAAAGCATCATCAGATTGGCTTATGAGACTGCCGGACGGCAGCCTCCTGAAAGAATCACAGCTCATTCCACTAGGGCCGTGGCTTCCACATGGGCCTTCAAGAACGAGGCTTCTGTTGATCAGATATGTAAGGCAGCGACTTGGTCTTCACTGCACACTTTTACTAAATTTTACAAATTTGATACTTTTGCTTCTTCTGAGGCTATTTTTGGGAGAAAGGTTTTGCAAGCCGTGGTGCCTTCCATCTAGGTGACCTGATTTGCTCCCTCCCATCATCCGTGTCCTAAAGCTTTGGTATTGGTTCCCACAAGTAAGGATGACGCCGTGGACCGGACACACCTATGTTGGAGAAAACAGAATTTATGTTTACCTGATAAATTACTTTCTCCAACGGTGTGTCCGGTCCACGGCCCGCCCTGATTTTTTAATCAGGTCTGATGATTTATTTTCTTTAACTACAGTCACCACGGTATCATATGATTTCTCCTATGCAAATATTCCTCCTTTACGTCGGTCGAATGACTGGGGAAGGCGGAGCCTAGGAGGGATCATGTGACCAGCTTTGCTGGGCTCTTTGCCATTTCCTGTTGGGGAAGAGAATATCCCACAAGTAAGGATGACGCCGTGGACCGAACACACCGTTGGAGAAAGTAATTTATCAGGTAAACATAAATTCTGTTATTTCATGGTGCTTGTCTCATAATTTCTCTTGGCATTCTTTTAGAATCCCTACAGTTTCTTCAGGATCGTTTGGATAAGGGTTTGTCTGCAAATACTTTGAAGGGACAAATCTCTGCTCTTTCTGTTTTATTTCATAGATTGATTGCTAAACTTCCTGATATTCACTGTTTTGTTCAGGCTTTGGTTCGTATCAAACCTGTTATTAAGTCTATTTCTCCTCCTTGGAGTCTTAATTTGGTTTTAAGGATTTTGCAGGCTCCTCATTTTGAGCCTATGCATTCTTTGGATATTAAACTACTTTCTTGGAAAGTGTTATTTCTTTAGGCTATCACTTCTGCTAGAATAGTTTCTGAGTGGTCGGCTCTCTCTTGTGAGTCTCCTTATTTATATTTTATCAAGATAAAGTGGTTTTACGGACTTTGTTTAAATTTTTTGCCTAAGGTTGTGAATTCTAACAACATTGGTAGGGAAATTGTTGTTTCTTCCTTGTGTCCTAATCCTAAGAATTCTCTTGAGAGATCTCTACATTCTTTGGATATGGTAAGAGCTTAGAAATACTATGTTGAGGCTACTAAGGATTTCAGAAAGACTTCTAGTTTATTTGTTATTTTCTCTGGTTCCAGGGAAGGTCAGTAAGCTCCTGTCATTTCTTTGGCATCTTGGTTGAAACTTTTGATTCACAAGGCTTATTTGGAGGCGGGGCAGTCTCCGCCTCAAAGAATTACAGCTCATTCTTCTAGATCAGTTGCCATTTCTTGGGCTTTTAGGAATGGAGCTTCAGTTGATCAGATTTGCAAAGCAGCAACTTGGTCTTCTTTGCACACATTTACAAAATTTTACCATTTTGATGTATTTGCTTCTTCAGAAGCAGTCTTTGGTAGAAAAGTTCTTCAGGCAGTTGTCTCAGTTTGATTCCTTTGCTTATGATTTGAGTTTTTTGAAATTTAAGAAAACTTAATTATTATTTGTGCTATCATCAGAAACCGACCAGCTTAGAAACATGAAACACATTGATTCTAGCCTTTGAAAACACAGAATAGAATAAGTCAGCAATTTGGAAGCAGAATATGATTTGACAAACCAGATATCGCGACCGCATAGAAGTCAATATATCTATCTATCTATCTATCTATTTATATATATATATATATATATATATATATATATTTATACAATTCAAAGAAAGAGCACTCTCACCTTAATAACAACTGCCAGGGTGCCAACAGTTGAATATAACAGATAGAGGATGGCACTCACTGGTCTTTTTCAAGTGTACTTTTATTAGAAAAAGCGTGAAATTTCGGGGGGGACACTCACTCTGTGAGGAAGGGGAGTCCCCCCCCCCCCCCCGAAACATCACGCTTTTTCTAATAAAAGTACACTTGAAAAAGACCAGTGAGTGCCATCCTCTATCTGTCATATATATATATATATATATATATATATATATATATAGAGAGAGAGAGAGAGAGAGAGAGAGAGAGAGAGAGAGATATTCTAATATTTGATTTATAATATTTCAATAACGTGATGTAAGATAATAATAGTAATTCTTCATGTGCGCTAACCCGACACGTTAGACCTTAATCGCAAAACACGAATCACTTTACACATATTTTACATTTCTATTTTCTTCACATGGAAAATATTTAATTTATATAGTATTTCTATATATTTGTTATATAACAGATATATAGGAATAGGTATATACAGATATATAATATATACATATATATATATATATATATATGTATATATATATATATATATGTATATATGTATATATATATATATATATATGTGTGTGTGTGTACTGTATGTATTTAAAATAAAAATTGCATTATTCTGTATGTGAAGAACATTGTATTGTTAAAGATGTAGAGTAAATATACAATAATATATATATAGATAAATACATATGCACACACACACACAAATATATATATATATAAATATTTATGTGAATAATGTTTATCAGATAGTGTTTATATGAGTGTAACTGTAATTTTGAATGTATTTATGTTGTGTTTTGTGCAACTTTATTTTAATGCACTATCATTTATGCGAGGGTTGCAGTTGCTCTAACCCTATGAGCGTACAATGCTATTGTTCTCTTGCAGTTGCGTTTACTTTTAACTTGTAATACGCACGCTATTTCCGTAGTGTGCAAAATAATGGAAAAAAAACGATATCGCTCACAAAAGTTAGCATGCCACTTGTAATTTAGCCCTCAGTTGGAACAGCAACTTCCACAGGCAGTGCTTTGCAGTTTTTAAAGCATGAAGTATGACATGTCTTAAAGGGACATGAAACACAAACGTCTTCTTTCATGATTCAGACAGAGCATGTCATTTTAAACACCTTTCTACTTTACTTCTATTATCAAAATGTCTTCCTTCTCTTAGTATCTGTTGTTGAAAACCTGGGATGTAGTGCTCTAGACCTAACTAGGTATCTTTTCAACAAAGAATACCACGGGAAAGAAGCAAATTTGTTAATAAAAGTAAAAATGTGTGCTTTTAAAATTGTATGTTCTGCCTGAATCAAAAGTATAACATTTTTAGGTTTGATAATGCTTTAAAGGGAGTCAAAATTTTACTTTCATTATTTAGATTGTACAACTGAAATGTTCCATTTTTTTCCTCTGTTTCTAGTAGTGTTAGTTCACATGCCAAGCGTTGTTACAATATGCAATATTCATATTTAATAAAGTGTAATACTGTGTGTTAGCTGTAAATATTTTACATTCCAATGTTCTGCCCATAGGGGAATGTGTTCTAAGTATTTATAAATATATTCCTATATATATCTGTATATATCTATACGTATATATATATATCTATACCTATTTATAATGATATATATATATAATATATATATAGGTATAGATATATATTGTACCAAAATACCATCAGATATATGTAGAAATATATATTTATGAATGAGTGCTCCAGACACTTAGAAAGTCTAATGGAATCTTATGTTCCTGGTCTCTCTGGCCAATTAGGGACAAATGCAAATAAGCTTATGCTCAGGTCTAACCAATCACTGTAGAGAATGTTTTTTTTAAAAAAAATAAAAGACTAATAAGTGGGATTTGTAAACTCAGTGCTACAAAGTCTAGATCATTGTTTCTCAACCGCCATCCTCAAGTTCCCCCAACAGGCCACATTTTCATTAAAGGGCCATGATACCCAAATGTTGAATCACATGAAAGTGATGCAGCATAGCTGTTAAAAACTGACTAGAAAATATCACCTGAACATTTCTATGTAAAAAAAGAAAGATATTTCCCCTCAAAATGTCCTAAGTATTCATACCCCATTGTAAAGGACTTTAAGCAGCAAATCAGTATGTCTGTCCCGGGACAGGCAAGGGAGCGAGCTTCGTGCACACTTCTGTAATTTCCCTATTCAGTTTAAGGAAGTTTACTATGAGTTAAGTTAAATCTCATGATATCACAGTGAAAGAGTTCATGACCTCAGCACTGTTGATGCTGATTGACTGGTGTTCATTTCTTCATTTTTTTTACCTGCAGCTGCACAGCAGCTGAAGTATAACTTTTTACACAGCACTTACTCTGGTGAGCTGAGGAGATTGTGAGGTAAAATATCTTCCTTTTTTACATAGAGATGCTCAGGTGATATTTTCCTGTCAGCTTTTTACAGTTCTACTGCATCAGTTTCAAGTGATTTAGCATATGAGTATTATGTCCCTTTAAGCTGAACTAGTGCACAGGTGAAATAATCAGCCGATGGGTGAGACCAGGTTAGTAACCATGGTGTTACTGAACAGCTGATTATTTCACCTGTGCACTGGTTCAGCTGTAATGAAAACCTGGCCTGTATGGGTACTTGAGAAACGCGGTTCAGGTCAACACTGGTCTAGACCAATCACTTTAGGGCACAAAACTCTATGATTCAATATTAGTGTATTAGAATTTTCTGACAGCTAAAAAGAGAAAATCAGCTCAATTTAGGTTATTTCAGGTGAGGGAGGCTGTAGGTAGGTGATTGGTGCAGGAGAGCTAAGTAACATAGATCAGGCTATTTGCAGAAGCTAAGCTCAATGCTAAAATGAACAGATTTAGGTTATTTTAGGTTATTTGTGGGGAGGGGGAGGCCATGGTTGGGGTTAATATTGGTGAGGGAGGCTACTTTTAAACTGTGGTGAGGGTTAAAGGTAGGGTGGACATATTGCTGTATGAAAAATGCATACAGTATGTCAGGGCTGTTAAATGTTTTGAATTATGTTCCATTATAAGAACCCTGACATATGTATTTTTCATATGTGTCCTGTTTTAAAGTGGCAATATGGCCACCCTAGTTAAAGGGATATGAAACCCAATTTCTTTCTTTTATGATTCAGATAGATTTTGCACAACTTTCCAGTTCACTTCTATTATCTTATTTGCTTCATTCAACAAATTATTCTTTGTTGAAGAGCATATTTAGGTAGAAACAGCTCCTACTGGGAGTGGCTGCACATAGATGTCTCTTGTAATTGGTTCACTCAATGTGCTCAGCTAGCTCCCAGTAGTGCATTTCAGCTACTTGAGCAAAGGATAACAAGAAAATAAAATACATTTAATAATAAAAGTAAAGTGGATTTTTTCTTAAAATTGTAATTCTCTATCTGACTCATAAAAGAAAAATGTATTTTTTTTTAATGTAATTTTAATTGCTTCTAGAAACAATGGGTGGCTGCAGATAACAGCAACATTCATAGGATACTATTGCTATTACGTTCTAGTGGCTTCTATAGAAGGGAGCCAACATCTTTAGTACTTGAGAACGGCTGCAACGCTTGAGCGGCTCCATTTCTGATACTTGAGAACGGCTGCAGCGCTTGAGCGGCTCCATTTCTGATTGGCCGGAGTTGATGGTTGACTTGAAGGGTTGTTGTAGCTATGCTTAGGTTCTGATGCTACCATTGGTGCTTTACATAGGATGTAGGAAAGGCTTAGCAAACCTTTATATCTTAAGTAGTCATGGTATCCTTTTTTTAAAAAATTGTATAGGAACTTTACTTAATCTCGTTATTACCCATTCCCCAGTTTTGCATAACCAACACGGTTATATTAATATACTTTTTTTTTTAGTTTCAAAATAATTTTATTAGAAAAGAAATGAATGGTACAAATTATTCAGAATACTCTGCCACTGCTTACATTGTACATTTGAAATGTTGGCAACCAGTGCCTTATACAATAACTATTTAGAAACTGTGAAATGTCCATATGTAGTTGTTCCAGATTGATGTCAAATATCAGCTTCCATGTGGGCACTCCGGCCCATACAGTATTGTTGTGGTAAGTATAATGGATGGTGTTAGATTCTCACTATCTTTTTGCTACTGGTTAGAATTCACTACTCTGGGCGTTGTTTGCATTCAGTCCACTGTTCTAACATGAGTTCATGTATGTCTGCTGTCCCTTGTTGGGTTTCCCTATTGTGTATTATATGTGGTCAAGAATCCCCACACAATATGTGTCTAGCTTAGGGCAGTCCCACCAAACGTGTGTAGGTGTTCCATTTCCCCCGCAATCTCTCCAGTACTTACCCAAGGCTGATTTATAAATGTGCTGTAACCTACTGGGGGTGAAGTACCACCTGGATAGGAATTTGTAACTAGATTCTTGCACTCTAGTAGAGATTGAGGCTTTTTTTGTGATCTGGAATGCTACCTGCCGATCTTGGTAGGTTATATCAGTTTGTAGTTCCTTTTCCCAGGCTTTAGTATATGAAGGAAGTAGGTGTATGTTCTCTACTAGAAGGAGTTTGTATAATAGTGATATTGTGTGTGCTGTGGGAGTATTTTGTAGACGTGTTTTCAAATTAGGTCACTTGTCTTGTAATATTGTGATTATACCTATGTGTCGCAGGAAGTGATAGTGAGTGAGAGAGCCAACTCATATTTATGTTGGGCATGATTTCTTTTATCTCACATACACCTAGATTACAAGTTTTTCATTAAACAGGGTGCGATACGAACGCAACAAAAGTTGCGTTACTTCACCCCCCCATAGTGCTGCCATTATGAGTTACTGAAAAGCCTCCTTGTGCGTGCGATATGGTGGTGTTAAAGGGACAGTATACACTCATTTTCATATAACTGCATGTAATAGACACTACTATAAAGAATAAGATGCACAGATACTGGTATAAAAATTCAGTATATAACTGTTTAAAAACTTACTTAGAAGCTGTCAGTTTACCTCTGTTGAAAAGGTAGCTGGAAAGCCCACTGCAAGTGGCAAATAAGACACTCCCCCCCTCCCCCTTCTTTTGCATATGAAAAGACCCTTTACACAAACAGGAGCAAGCTGGAGTAGGTAGTCGAGCGTATTCACATAAAACTTTGGGGCTTGGTTAGGAGTCTGAAAATCAGAGCAATGTTATTTAAAAATAAGCAAAACTATACATTAATTAAAAAAAAAAAACTTTATGGGCTATATAAATAGATTATCTACAAAACATTTATGCAAAGAAAAAATGAGTGTATAATGTCCCTTTAAGCTCCATACCGCACAAAATCCAAGGGCTGCTTTGACGTGTTCGTGCACGCTTTCCCCCTTAGATATCAATGGGGGAGAGTGTCACAAAAAAAACTAACACCTGCGATTGCGGAATGAAAAATCTCTGTAACGCAGCCCCATTGATGCCTATGGGGGAAAAAAAGTTACGTTTAAACCTAACACCCTAACATAAACCCCAAGTCTAAACACCCCTAATTCGTCGCCCCCGATATCGCTGACACCGAAATACAATTATTAACCCCTAATTTGCATCCCCGACATCGACAACACTAATAAAAAATCTATTAACCCTAATCCGCCGCTCCCCGACTTCGCCACCACTTAATACAGTTGCTAACCCCTAAACCTCCGGCCTCCCACATCTCCGCCTCTAAATAAACCTATTAAGCCTTAAACCACCGGACCCCCACATGGCAAAACACTTAACACCCCCTAACTTTAAATTAAAATTACAGTATAACTATCTTAAAATAAATAAAAACTTGCCTGTGAAATAACAATAAACCTAACATTAAACTATAAATTAACCTTACATTACTAATCTAATAAAATTAAAAATAATACCAATTAAAATATCTAAATTACAAATTTTAAAAAACTAACACTAAAAAAACAAATCCTACGAAAATTTAAAAAAAATCTAAGTTTACCAAAGATAATTAACACTAATATCACGAAAAATGAAAAACACTAAGATAACAAAAAAATGTAAACTAAATTTTCTCTTGTAAGATGTATCAAGTCCACGGATTCCTCCATACTTGTGGGATATTCTCCTTCCTTACAGGAAGTGGCAAAGAGAGCACCCACAGCAGAGCTGTCTATATAGCTCCTCCCTTAGCTCCACCCCCCAGTCATTCTCTTTGCCTACTCTAAGTACTAGGAAGGGTAAAGTGAGTGTGGTGACAAAAATGTTAGTTTTTATTTTCTCAAGCAAAAGTTTGTTATTTTAAATGGTACCGGTGTGTACTATTCACTCTCTGGCAGAAAAGGGATGAAGATTTCTGCAAGGAGGATGATGATCTTAGCACTTTGTAACTAAGATCCACTGCTGTTCTAACAAGGGCTGAAGAGTACAGGAAAACTTCAGTTGGGGGAACGGTTTGCATGCTAAGCTGCATTGAGGTATGTTCAGTCTATTTTTTTCTAGACAGACTGTGATTGTGATGAGAGCCAGAAGTAATGTCACTAGTTTGGGGGAGGGGCTTAGGTCCGGTAGTCTGTGTCGCAGTCAGTTAGTACAATCAACCTGACTAGATGTATGTTTCTATGCTCTGTAATAAAATAGAGTTGTACCATCATTGCTGTGTCCTGCATATGTCCTGCATCTCATGACATGGTGTCAGAAGTTCTGGCCTGCGCTTCTGTTCCTGAACGATGACGATGTCAAAGTTTACCCCACCTGAGCCTTTTGACTTCTCTCAGCCTGCAGCTTGGCCCACATGGCATCAGCGGTTTCAGCGCTTCAGGATTGCTTCCAAACTGAACAAGGAGAGTGGTGAAGTACAAGTTAATTCTCTTTTATACTCAAGTGGAGAAGCAGCTTATGCACATGAAGTCTATGGAGGTTATTGAAGAGGTTGTTGAAGCAACTGATTGGTGTGCCCCCATTGTTCCTGTTGCAAAGAAAAACGGAAAGGTGCACATCTGTGTGGACCTGGAAAGGTTGAATGAGGCAGTGAAGAGAGAGAGATTTGTGCTGCCGACATTAGAAGATATAGCTCCAAAGTTGGCTGGGGCGAAGTTCTTTTCTACATTGGACGCTTCTAGCGGCTTTTGGCAGATCCCCCTGGATCCAAAGTGCCGCAAACTGACTACCTTTATCACACCGGTAGGTCGGTTTTGCTTCTGCAGACTCCCCTTTGGGATATCCTCGGCTCCTGAAATTTTTCAAAGGGAAATGAGTTCTCTCCTGAGTGACCACGTGGGCACGGCAGTCGTCTTGGACGACATTCTAGTGTATGTGTCTACAGTGGAGGAGCATGATCAGCGTTTAAGTTGTGTGCTGCAGGCTATCAAAGAGTCTGGGCTGAAGTTAAATAAAGAAAAATGCCATTTTAGGAAAACTGAATTATGTTACTTTGGGCATATCATCAATGGGGATGGCATCAAGCCAGACCCCGAGAAAATTTGTGCTATTGAACAGATGAAAAGTCCTTCTGATGTACATGAGCTGAGACAGCTATTGGGCCTTGTAAATTATGTGGGCAAGTTTTTTCCAGATTTATCAACAGTTCTACACCTTATCACAGAGTTGCTAAATAAAGACGTTGCCTGGGTCTGGGGACCTTCACAAGAAAAAGCTTTTATGCAGGCCAAGTCCCTGCTGGGGTCTGCCCCAGTGCTGGGGTTCTACGACCCTTCCAAAAAGACTGTGGTTAGTGCTGATGCAAGCAGTTATGGGTTGGGGGCTGCTCTACTGCAGTTAAATGAAAATAAACTACAGCCCATTGCCTACTGTTCCCGCACACTGATGGCTGCTGAGTCAAAATACGCTCAAATTGAGAAAGAGTGCCTGGCTGCAGTTTGGGCCTGTGAGCGCTTTCAGCGTTATCTAGTGGGTTTGGAGAAATTTAGTCTGGAGACTGACCATAAACCGCTAGTCCCTCTAATCAACTCTTATGATATCGACAAAACACCCTTAAGATGCCAGAGACTTTTAATGAGACTACTCAGGTTCAATGTTCAGGCAGTGCATGTGCCGGGGAAACAACTTTTTGTGCCGGATACACTATCCAGGCTCCCGCTGGCTGCTGCTGAAGAATCCTCCACCGAATCTGATGTAAAAGTGTATGTTGATTCAGTTCTGGCCTCTAAGTCAATTTCTTCAAGGAAACTGGAAGAAATAAAGAAAGAGACATATTTGGACACAGATCTGCAAGAGGTTATAAAGTACATAAAAGAAGGCTGGCCCGAGAGCCGGGCAGCCTGGATGTCTTTAAGTTCTTACCAGCTGGAGAGGTCGCAGCTCACGGAGCTGGAGGGATTGGTGCTGTTCCAAGACCGCATCGTAATTCCTGTCAGCATGAGGAAGGAGATGTTAAACAGGATTCACGATGGCCACTTAGGCATTACAAAGTGCAGAGAAAGGGCAGCTACAGCTGTGTGGTGGCCTGGGATCAGCTCCGACATTGCAAATCACGTGTCTAAATGTGCCTTTTGCCAGGAACGCCGGCCTACTCAGAGAAGGGAGCCCTTGATTTCTACTCCGCTGCCTGCGGGGCCGTGGCAGAAAATAGCTGCTGATTTGTGTGAACTGCACGGGAAAAAGTTCCTTGTTGTGATCGACTACTATTCCAGGTATTTGGAAATTGCACCTCTGAATGATATCACAAGTCAAGCCGTTATCATTCGTCTGAAGAGCTTGTTCGCCCGGTGGGGCATTCCAATGGAGCTGGTGAGTGATAATGGTATGCAGTTCGCTTCTACAGAGTTCAGTGCTTTCAGCAGGGAATATGACTTTGTACATTCCACGTCAAGTCCACATTACCCGCAGGCCAACAGAATGGCTGAAAGGGCGGTTCAAAGAACAAAATTCATTCTAAAGCAATCTGAGCCGTACCTAGCCCTCTTGTCATAGAGGGCGACGCCCATTCAAGCCACCGGGTTTAGCCCGGCACAGCCGATGCTAGGACGCCAGATTCGCACCACTTTACCCTCAGTGGGTGTCTTCAAGCCGCTTGGCCCTGTTCCTCGGGACGAAGTCCTTAGGAGGGATGAAGAGGCCAAAAAGGGTTATCGTTTCTTCTACGACAGGAGGCATTCTGTCAGGCCCTTACAGGAACTGAATGCGGGGCAAACTGTCAGAATTAAACTGGATGATGAGAAGAAATGGAAGACGCCTGCTACGGTAATTGGACGCTCTCCAGAACCAAGGTCTTATGTAGTCCTTACTGATGGAGGGACGGTTACACGCCGTAACCGAAGACATCTTCAGCCTGTGCCTGAGAGTCTGGAACTGGATGCCTCAGTACCACCGTCGGTGGGATCCCCTGTTCTAAGAGAGATGCCTTCCCCTCAGCAAGATCACATCGGGGATATGTCTTTGCCTCCAACGGACTCTTGTTCACCACCTTCTGTATCAGAGGACAGTTCATGCAAAGTTACATCAAGCGGAAGAGTGGTGAAACTTCCGGCCCGATATAGGGACTGACTTTAGCTAGAACAGTGACCGGAAGTATGGGCAGAATAATCCCATGGTCACTGTGGACTAGGGTAGTCTACCCCGATATCCAAGTCAGGATGTAATTAATGTTGTTCATTTTTCTGTAACTAATTTACTGTACACTGTTCAAAAATGTTGTTGTATGCTCTTTGTATACTCTGTTATTTGTTATCTTTAAATGTATGCTTCGCCCTTTGAAAAGGGGGAAGATGTGATGAGAGCCGGAAGTGATGTCACTAGTTTGGGGGCGGGGCTTAGGTTCGGTAGTCTGTGTCGCAGTTAGTTAGTACAATCAACCTGACTAGATGTATGTTTCTATGCTCTGTAATAAAATAGAGTTGTACCATCATTGCTGTGTCCTGCATATGTCCTGCATCACTCTGGTATGTTTCTTTTAGGCCCCATAACATCGAGTGAGGTGGGAGGGGCCTATTTTCGAGCCTCAGTTGCGCAGTTTCTTTTACTCAGAGACATCCAGCTGCTTCTCCAGAGGGTCCTGCTGTGTTTGAGGGCTTAAGTAAGTTTTTTCCCACAAATCTATCCTAAAGGGCATGTAGACGCCACAGCAGAGCTGTGGCAAGGTGCTGAACGTTTTTTTACCGGTTTTTTACGTTTTGTCAATACGGTTTTTACATTAAGGGGTTAATCGTTTATTTGTCTGACTGTGCAAACTTACTAAAGCTTTATGATGCTACTGTAAAAATTTTGTAAAGTTTACTGCTTTTTTTCACTGTTTTGCAGAGTTTGTGCATCTTTTTTTCTCTTAAAGGCACAGTACCGTTTTTTTCTAAGTATTATTTGCTTTGATTAAAGTGTTTTCCAAGCTTGCTTGTTTCATTACTAGCCTGTTTAACATGTCTGACATCAAGGAAAATCCTTGTTCAATGTGTTTAGAAGCCATTGTGGAACCCCCTCTTAGAATGTGTCCCACTTGCACTGATATGTCTATAAATTATAAAGAGCATATTTTAGCACTTCAAAATATAGCAATAGATGATTCTCAGACAGAAGGAAATGAGGGTTTGCCATCTAGCTCTCCCCAAGTTTCACAACCAGTAACGCCCGCACAAGTGACGCCAAGTACCTCTAGTGCGTCGAATTAATTTACTTTACAAGACATGGCCACAGTTATGAATACAACCCTCACAGAGGTTTTATCTAAACTGCCTGGTTTACAAGGAAAGCGTGACAGCTCTGGGTTAAGAACAAATGCTGAGCCGTCTGACGCTTTAGTAGCCGTATCCGATATACCCTCACAATGTTCTGAAGTAGGGGTAAGGGATTTGTTATCTGAGGAAGAAATTTCTGATTCGGGAAAGACGCTCCATCAGACAGATTCTGATATGACGGCCTTTAAATTTAAGCTTGAACACCTCCGCTTATTGCTCAGGGAGGTATTAGTGACTCTAGATGATTGTGACCCTATAGTTGTCCCAGAGAAATTATGTAAAATGGACAAATACTTAGAGGTTCCTGTTTACACTGATGTTTTTCCAGTCCCTAAGAGGATTGTGAATATTGTTACTAAGGAGTGGGATAGACCAGGTATTCCGTTTGCTCCCCCTCCTGTCTTTAAGAAAATGTTTCCCATATCTGACACCATGCGGGACTCGTGGCAGACGGTTCCTAAGGTGGAGGGAGCTATTTCTACTCTTGCTAAGCGTACAACTATACCTATCGAAGACAGTTGTGCTTTCAAAGATCCTATGGATAAAAAATTAGAGGGTCTCCTGAAGAAAATTTTTGTTCATCAAGGTTTTCTTCTCCAACCTATTGCGTGCATTGTTCCTGTAACTACTGCAGCTGCTTTCTGGTTCGAGGCTCTAGAAGAGGCTCTTCAGATGGAGACTCCATTAGAGGATATTATGGATAGAATTAAGGCCCTTAAGTTGGCTAATTCTTTCATTACAGATGCCGCTTTCCAACTGGCTAAATTGGCGGCAAAGAATTCAGGTTTTGCCATTTTAGCACGCAGGGCGTTATGGCTTAAGTCCTGGTCTGCTGATGTGTCATCAAAATCTAAATTTTTGAACATCCCTTTCAAAGGAAAGACCCTATTCGGGCCTGAACTGAAAGAGATTATTTCAGACATCACTGGAGGGAAAGGCCATGCCCTCCCTCAGGATAAAACAAATAAAATGAGGACCAAACAAAATAATTTTCGTTCCTTTTGGAACTTCAAGGGTGGTTCCGCTTCAGCTTCCCCTGCTGCAAAGCAAGAGGGGAATTTTGCCCAATCCAAGTCAGTATGGAGACCTAACCAGGCTTGGAACAAGGGTAAACAGGCCAAGAAGCCTGCAGCTGCCTCCAAGACAGCATGAAGGGGTAACCCCCGATCCGGGACCGGATCTAGTAGAGGACAGACTCTCTCTCTTCGCTCAGGCTTGGGCAAGAGATGTTCACGATTCCTGGGCTTTAGAAATTGTGTCCCAGGGATATCTTCTAGACCCCCCCCCAAGGAGATATCTTCTAGACCCCCCCCCCCCAAGGAGATTTCACATTTCTCAATTGTCTTCAAACTGGACAAAGAGAGAGGTGTTCTTACGCTGTGTAGAAGACCTACATACCATGGGAGTGATCCGCCCAGTTCCAAAAGCGGAACAAGGGCTAGGGTTTTACTCAAACCTGTTTGTGGTTCCCAAAAAAGAGGGAACTTTCAGACCAATCTTGGATCTCAAAATTCTAAACAAATTCCTCAGAGTACCATCATTCAAGATGGAGACTATTCGGACTATTCTACTGTTGATCCAGGAGGGTCAATATATGACTACTGTGGACTTAAAGGATGCGTATCTACACATCCCTATTCACAGAGATCATCATCAATTCCTCAGATTCGCCTTTCTGGACAGGCATTACCAGTTTGTGGCCCTTCCCTTCGGGTTGGCCACGGCTCACAGAATTTTCACAAAGGTGCTAGGGTCCCTTTTGGCGGTTCTAAGACCGCGGGGCATATCAGTGGCGCCTTATCTAGACGACATCTTAATTCAGGCGACGACTTTCCAGCTAGCCAAGTCTCACACGGACATCGTGTTGGCTTTTCTGAGATCTCACGGGTGGAAGGTGAACATAGAAAAGAGTTCTCTCTTCCCTCTCACAAGAGTTTCCTTCCTAGGGACTCTGATAGACTCAGTAGAAATGAAAATATTTCTGACGGAGGTCAGAAAATCAAAACTCTTAACCACTTGACGAGCTCTTCATTCCATTCCTCGGCCATCAGTGGCTCAGTGTATGGAGGTAATCGGACTCATGGTAGCGGCAATGGACATAGTTCCTTTTGCACGCCTACACCTCAGACCACTGCAACTATGCATGCTCAAACAGTGGAATGGGGATTATGCAGATTTATCTCCTCAACTGCATCTGGACCAGGAGACCAGAGATTCTCTTCTCTGGTGGTTGTTTCAGGACCACCTGTCTCAGGGAATGTGTTTCCGCAGGCCAGAGTGGCTCATAGTAACGACAGATGCCCACCTGCTAGGATGGGGTGCAGTCTGGAACTCCCTGAAAGCACAGGGCTTATGGTCTCGGGAGGAAACTCTCCTCCCAATAATCATTCTAGAACTGAAAGCGATATTCAATGCGCTTCAGGCATGGCCTCAGCTAGCTGCGGCCAAATTCATCAGATTTCAGTCGGACAACATCACGACTGTAGCTTATATCAATCATCAAGGAGGAACACGGTGTTCTCTAGCGATGATGGAGATAACCAAAATAATCCGATGGGCGGAGGATCACTCTTGCCATCTCTCAGCAATCCATATCCCAGGGGTAGAGAACTGGGAAGCTGATTTTCTAAGTCGTCAGACTTTTCATCCGGGGGAGTGGGAGCTCCATCCGGAGGTATTTGCCCAGCTGACTCAGGTATGGGGCACACCAGAATTGGATCTGATGGCGTCCCGTCAGAACGCCAAACTTCCTTGTTACGGGTCCAGGTCCCGGGATCCCCAGGCGGTACTGATAGATGCTCTAGCAGTGCCCTGGTCCTTCAATCTGGCCTATGTATTTCCACCGTTTCCTCTCCTCCCACGTCTGGTTGCCAGGATCAAGCAGGAGAGAGCTTCGGTGATTCTGATAGCACCTGCGTGGCCACGTAGGACTTGGTATGCAGACCTAGTGGACATGTCATCTGTTCCACCGTGGACTCTGCCAATGAGGCAGGACCTTCTAATCCAAGGTCCATTCAAGCATCCAAATCTAATTTCTCTGCGTCTGACTGCTTGGAGATTGAACGCCTGATTCTATCAAAGCGTGGTTTCTCTGAGTCGGTCATTGATACCCTGATTCAAGCTAGAAAGCCTGTCACCAGGAAAATCTATCATAAGATTTGGCGCAAATATCTTTATTGGTGTGAATCCAAGGGTTACTCATGGAGTAAGATTAGGATTCCTAGAATATTGTCTTTTCTCCAAGAAGGATTGGAGAAGGGATTATCAGGTAGTTCCTTAAAAGGACAGATATCTGCTTTGTCTATTCTTTTACACAAACGTCTGGCAGATGTCCCAGACGTTCAAGCATTTAGTCAGGCTTTAGTCAGGATCAAGCCTGTATTTAAACCCGTTGCTCCATCATGGAGCCTGAACTTGGTTCTTAAAGTTCTTCAAGGGGTTCCGTTTGAACCTATGCATTCCATAGATATTAAGCTTCTTTCTTGGAAGGTTTTATTTTTAGTAGCTATCTCTTCAGCTCAAAGAGTTTCTGAGTTATCTGCTTTACAGTGTGATTCACCTTACCTTGTTTTCCATGCAGATAAGGTGGTTTTGCGTACCAAACCTGGATTCCTTCCTAAGGTTGTTTCTAATAGGAATATCAATCAGGAAATTGTTGTTCCTTCGCTGTGTCTTAATCCTTCTTCAAAGAAGGAACGTCTGTTGCACAATCTTGATGTGGTTCGTGCTTTAAAGTTCTACTTACAAGCAACTAAAGATTTCCGTCAAACATCTTCATTGTTTGTTGTTTATTCTGGTAAGCGGAGAGGTCAGAAGGCTACCTCTCTTTCTTTTTGGCTGAAAAGCATCATCCGTTTGGCTTATGAGACTGCTAGCCAGCAGCCTCCTGAAAGAATGACTGCTCATTCTACTAGAGCAGTGGCTTCCACATGGGCTTTTAAAAATGAGGCTTCTTGGTCTTCGCTTCATACTTTTTCCAAATTTTACAAATTCGATACTTTTGCTTCTTCGGAGGCTATTTTTGGGAGAAAGGTTCTACAAGCAGTGGTGCCTTCGGTTTAAGGTACCTGTCTTGTCCCTCCCTTCATCCGTGTCCTAAAGCTTTGGTATTGGTATCCCACAAGTATGGGTGAATCCGTGGACTCGATACATCTTACAAGAGAAAACATAATTTATGCTTACCTGATAAATTTCTTTCTCTTGTGATTTATCGAGTCCACGGCCCGCCCTGTTTATTTAAGACAGGTAGTATATTTTTATTTAAAAAACTTCAGTCACCTCTGCACCCTATAGTTTCTCCTTTTTCTTCCTATCCTTCGGTCGAATGACTGGGGGGTGAAGCTATGGGAGGAGCTATATAGACAGCTCTGCTGTAGGTGCTCTCTTTGCTACTTCCTGTAAGGAAGGAGAATATCCCACAAGTATGGATGAATCCATGGACTCGATACATCACAAGAGAAAGAAATTTATCAGGTAAGCATAAATTCTGTTATCGAAAATAAAAACAATTACACCTAATCTAATAGCCCTAAAAAAATAAACCCCCCCCCCAAATAAAAACACCCCCTAAAATACAGTAACCATATATCCCTTAAAAGGGCCTTTTGTGGGGCATTCCCCTTAAGAAATCAGCTTTTTTACCTGTTAAAAAAATAGACCTACTGAAATCCTATTGGCTGATTTGAATTTGAAGAATCAAATCAGCCAATAGGAATGCAAGGTACGCCATTTTGAAATGGCTACCTTGCATTCAACTCCAGTGTACAGCGGCGACCGTATGAAGAGGACGTTCTGCGCAGGATGGTATCCAGGATAGCTCTGCTCCACGCTGCAGGGATGAAGATAGAAGACGCCCCCAGGATGGATGAAGACCTCGCCGCCTGGATGAAGACCTCGCCTCCTGGATGGAGATGGATGTCGGGACTTCAGAAACCGTGAGTAGAACTTATGGGGATAGTGTTAGTTTTTTTTTTAGTTTTTTTGGATGGGTTTTCCTTCTAAATACAGGGAGAGTCCACAGCTGCATTCATTACTTTTGGGAATACAAAACCTGGCCACCAGGAGGAGGCAAAGACACCCCAGCCAAAGGCTTAAATACATCCCCCACTTCCCTCATCCCCCAGTCATTCTTTGCATTTTGTCACAGGAGGTTGGCAGAGAAGTGTCAGAAGATACAGAGTTGTTCCTTATGGAGGGTAGTACTCTTCGAGATGGGTGAGAGCAATGATGAAAGTTAGAGTCCGGAGATGCAGGGAGAGTCTTTCTGTGATACCATCCCAATCTGTCTGGGTTATAGGAGGTGGTGAGCCATTGGGGGTGTAAGGTGACAGTTATTTTTCTTTCATTGACCATAATCTGCTTAGTTGAGTTATGGAGGATGCTGATATGTTAGAGGGGGTTTGCTCTGATTCAGATTTTAATAACTGTGTTTATTGTGAGCAGGCCCGGGTAACCCAGCCCTCTTAATTATGTTCCGTATGCCGCAATAGAGTGTTCTCATCTTCCCATGTGGGAACATTAGAAACCAATGAGACATCGGCCTCTGAGGATTCGGCATCCCGTGAGGTACGTTCCCTTACATCTTCTGTTCCTACACAGGCGGTTGCCCCACATACCGTTACCCCTTCTCCTGAAGGAGGTCTGTTTCCACCAGAGGTTACTGCACGGTTTCGCATGGCCATACCTCTATCCTTAGCGCATTTGCATCCTCCTGCCACGTGCAAGCGAAGGCTTAATCCGTGTACTCTTGACCAAGGTCCGGCATGCAAGAGGACTGTGGTATTCGATCAGTCTTCTGGGGAAGCGGTATCCTCTGAGGCTTTAGAGGGGCTACCTATAGGGTCGGATACTCAGACGGAGGTGAATTTGCTTTTAGATTTAGAATGGCTCGCCTGCGTGCACTTCTAAGAGAAGTTCTAGCGATGCTAGAGGATCCTAGTTCTAATCCGTCAGCTGAATCTCAGTCTGCTGATTCAGATAGCGAGCCTGTTTAGACGACTGGAGGGATGGTGATCCTATTCCTTATCGTCTCCTTATCGTTTTTCTTTGTTTTTTTATCTGATTTCCAGTTCAAATCTCTTGAGGAATTGTGTTGTATAATGGGATGGACATGTTGGTTTCACTTTCCTTTGAGTTATCTCTTGTGTGCTTGCCTGATTTCTTTTCTAATCCGGTTAGGATAAGTTTTTATTTTCCTTTATTTTTGAGCGTAAGATTTTTTGACTCTCTTCTTAGGGAGAATTTTCGTTCTGGGATTCTGGTATTAGCAATTTCATGTCGCGATTGATGGGATCTTCCTGTGGAAGGTCTATATTAAAAAGAATAAAAACCAAGAAGGTTGTCTCTGGTCTGGAGGATGTTCCCTCGATATATCCAAGACTATGTTTAATCCGAAGGCTTATATGTTTTGCTGTTTATTATTCTCAGTTTTCTGGCCCTGCTAGAAATTTAGAATTTTCTGTTTGACCCTTGGACAGATATGTTGTATCCTTTATATCGGGCTGGTCCTGGTTGGGTAGAGTTATCTCTGTTCTTTTGCGGTTTGTACAGATATGTTGTATCCTGACTAACAGGCTGGTCCTGTTTGGGTACTGGTTACCTCTCTTCTTTTTTCTTCTCAAGAGGTTGTTTTTTGGTCCAGAGGAATCCCTTCTATCCTGGATGTCAGGCTGGTCCTGGTTAAATAGTCTTGGTTGGGTGTCTGATATTGGATCGTATGCAGTCCATGGGGCCTAAGAGTTGATACCCTGTTTTGTAAAGTTATTGACTTGGAGTTTGAATTCTGTTTAGTTGGTAGTTTTTTTGGGGAGTTAAGTTTTGCTTCTCTTGATGAGGGGAGGATGGGTGACTTTTTTGGAGTCTATTTCCCAGTTCCTTTTCACACTGGTGTATTTTCCCACTCTATTGGTGCTCCATAAGGGTTCTCTCGGTCTATTGGTTTTATGTGCTCTCTATGTAGAGCTTATTTCTTCTTCCTCTTGAGGGTTGATATACGGTTCTCTCTTCCCTTATCAAGGGAATGGATATTTTCCTATCATCATGTTGAGGAAATCCGGTTTTTAGGGACCGTGTTGGTTTCAGTAACCTCGTTCTGATTCTAGATTTCTGGGATAATTTTTTGTATACCATATCCTGTTTTTCTGGGTTCTGGTTGCTCCTATATTTGGCAGTTCTGGTTTATCCAGCACCTGCTAGGAGTTTTAATGAATCTCTCTGTCAGGGTTTTACCATTCTGTACCTTTAACTACTAATTATCATACTGCTATTTAAGGCTCCACCTAATGTTGAACGTTGCTTGGTAATTTGTTCAGTCACTCACTGTTCCTGAACGCTTCGCACCCAGCCATTCCCTCCTGTCTAAGTTGGGATTCCCTGCTACTGATACTAATTCCTGTTACTCAAGACTTGTGGTATTGCAGCTCCACAACTCTGTTCCTGTCTCTCTCGCTGCTGCTTGCTTCCTGCTCACTCGCATGCTGGTCCGTTGGCGTGTGACGTCACTAGGTGAAACCGCAGCCGCCACACACTCTCACTGAATCTCTGCACACGCTGTCTGCATTACTTCTCCGGTAACTCCGCTTCTGCTCCACGCTGAGGATACTATTTGGGAAGTCGGTTTGTATATACTATCATCAGGATTACCGGTCTGTATTACCAATATACAAATAAGGATATCTTGCCTCTCATGTCATTTGTTGCTGCTTGCCTCAAATAATCAAGTAATCAAGTTTACCTGCCATACTAAGCTATTAACCAGTTTATTTCATGCACTAACTGTTACATCAACTTTTCCGCTTGTGATTCATTTCATTGACTTGCACAGTGACTTTTGCCATATCTATCATTTTGCTTAAATAGCACTGCTCCATTTTGCATTAACCTCTGATGAACTTTATGTGCTTAAACTGACTTTAACCCAGCAACTACTCACAACTGCAAATCTTGTATCTGGTTGTAAATAACCAATGAAGCTACCTTGCACAACTCTATCTAAAGTGTGTGTGTGTGTGTGTGTGTGCAAGCTATGTAAATATTTTATATGTGTGTGATGCGAGTCTGCAACTATTTTGGAAGTGAATAAGCTTCTCTCTAAACTCTGGAATTCGAGTTATCCTACATTACCATACTATATTGTTGTTTAGCTCATTCCAACTCCTTTTGGTATACCATCTTCACACTGTATCCTACAGTAGTGACCCTCAGATCTATGAGCATAACAGGGTTCACACAAGTTAGATCTTAGTGAACCCGAGGTAAGGTGTGAGATTGAGTGGTCCTGCAAGAACAAGGGTACTAGTTCATACTTAAACATTACATATTACCAAGCCTATAAAAATAACTAGTACCTTGTTTAATGGATATAACAGAGCTTTACAATAGGGTTGGCTCCCTAGCTCAAAGTATGGATCACATGATACAGGGACTAAGGGAGATACAATTGGAGAACCAAAACATCAGAAAATTCATAAATGATCATCTTGCCAGTAAGCCTCCTGTAGCTGAAAATTCAGCTGAACCTTTAATTAGCCCTCCTGAAAAATTCTCTGGGGAGAGAGCTTTGTTTAGGGATTTTAAGAACTCTTGTACACTGATGTTTACTCTGAAACCTAAATCATATCCAACAGATAGGGTCAGGGTATTAACTGTTATCTCATTCTTACGTGGTGAGGCCAGGTCTTGGGCTAATGCCTATTATGAAAAAGATGATCCCATCTTAAATTCTCTCGATGCATTCTTTTCTGCCATGTCTCTGCTTTATGAGGATCACAATAAACAGAACACAGCAGAAACAGCTATTAGGTCCTTACGTCAAGGGAAAAGAGTCGTGGAAGAATATATCACGGATTTCAAACGTTGGGCACCGGACACTCAGTGGAACACTCCAGCGTTAAGGAATCAATACCGATTAGGTCTCAGTGAAGCAATAAAAGATGAGCTTGCACGTGGTATCATTCCTGATGATTTAGAAGCCCTCATGACACTTAGCATAGGTATAGACCGAAGGTTAAGGGAAAGAAAATCTGAAAGATCCTTCAGTGATGCAAGTTACAGAAAATTATCCACTTATCATGCTACGCCTTCAACCTTACCAGCAAGGTCCTTTGATGAACCTATGGATGTAGCAGTGATTCGTGGTCCTCTAAAACCAGAAGAAAAAGCTAGGCGCAAATTATTGAACCTTTGTTTATACTGCGCTGATAAAGATCACACTGTTAAGGATTGTCCATTACTTCTTCGCCAAAAGAAGGGTAAGACACCTCCTAGTTATCATATAATCAATATGGTACATGATTTCAATTCTCATTTGTCCCTTCCTCTCTCCCTACAGTGGCATCATCGGAAGATAGACGTACAGGCCGTAGTTGACTCTGGCGCATCTGGGAATTTTGTAGATATTTCCTTTGTTGTTAAAATAAGATCCCACTAATAAAAAAGAGTGTTTCACTTGCTATACGTTTGGTTGATGGCTCACTATTCAGTTCAGGTCCAATAACACATCACACCATTCCTATTACTGTAATAACTAAGTCTGGTCATATTGAGCAGTTGTCTTTCGATGTACTTCCCACTTCAGTATATCCTATGATACTTGGTTTGAACTGGTTAATAAGACATAACCCCACTATTTCATGGTGTGAAGGGTCTGTGATCTTTGATTCAGCATTTTGTAAACATTCATGTTTTACCAAACACTCTTTATACCATTTATCTGTCAATGGCCTACCTGAGTGTTACAAAGAATTTAGTGACGTTTTTGATAAGGTTGAGGCAGACACACTACCACTACACAGGTCGTATGATTGTCCTATTGATCTCATACCAAACAGTACCATACCTATAGGACATATATATCCTCTTTCAGAGCCAGAATTAGCTCATTTGAAAAATTATTTGGATGATAACTTGAAAAAAGGCTTCATTAGACCCTCCACATCCTCCGTTGGAGCATCTATGTTTTTTGTTAAGAATAAGGATGGTAGTCTCCGTCCAATCATTGACTATAGGCAACTTAACAAATGCACAAAGAAAAACAGATACCCCCTGCCTCTCATTCCTGAACTAATTGAACGGTTACGTGGTGCTGTAATTTATACAAAACTGGATCTTAGAGGTGCCTACAATTTGATTAGGATGAGAGCAGGGGATGAGTGGTTAACAGCCTTCCGTACACGTTACGGCCTTTATGAATACACTGTAATGCCGTTTGGTTAATGCAACGCACCGGCGACATTTCAGTGTTTCATAAATGATGTGTTTCCTGATCTCTTAGATGTATGTATTGTCATCTATCTGGACGACATTCTTATATTCTCAGAGTCATACGAAAAACATGTGTCTCATGTAAAGCAGGTTTTACTACGATTAAGAGCTCATCGTCTTTTTGCTAAGCTGGAAAAGTGTATATTCAATACAGATACAATTTCCTTTTTAGGATACAACATATCACCTTTAGGTATCTCCATGGAATCTAACAAGGTGGATGCTATAACCAATTGGCCTGCTCCCCGTACCAAGAAAGAAATCCAGAGATTTTTAGGGTTCGCGAACTTTTATCGCAAATTCATTAAAGGGTTTTCACATATTGTTCAACCCTTGACTTACTTAACACGTAAACATATAAAATTTGTTTGGAATCAGTCAGCAGAAGATTCTTTCATTATTCTGAAACAGAAATTTATTACAGCTCCGATTCTACAATTCCCAGATCCCAGTTGTCAATACACCCTGGAGGTTGATGCTTCCGAGTATGCTCTTGGGGCAATCCTTTCTCAAGGAAAGTCTCCAACAGAACCTCTTCACCCAATATCTTACTACTCCAGAGTAATGATGTCTGCAGAAATGAATTATGGTATTGGTGATAAGGAGCTTCTTGCTATCAAATCCACCCTAGAGTTCTGGAGACATCTTCTGGAAGGAACACAACACCCTATTCTGATATATACTGACCATCGGAATCTTGAATTTCTGAGATCTAACAAAACCCTGACTTCACGTCAAGTCAGGTGGAGTCTTTTCTTTTCACGATTTGATTATATCATAACATATAGGCCCGGCTCCAAAAATCTCAAGGCAGACTCTCTTTCTCGGAAGGATCCGAAACCTTCACATATAGAAACACCTGAATCTATCATACCCTCAGACAGAATAATCTGTTTGACTACCAGCTTCAAAACCACCCTAAAACAGCATCTGTCTCAGGACTCATCTTTACAGCAACTTGGATAAAGCAAACATCAGGATGGTTTGTACTACCATGACAATTTACTTTATATACCTGAAGTTCTCAGGGAAGAGATTGTTGGTTATGCTCATGACTCACTATTAGCAGGTCATCCTGGAGTTCATAAAACATTGCATTTATTAAAGAGAGATTATTGGTGGCCCAAAATGATTGACACAGTCACTCGATATGTACAAAGTTGTCCCACATGTACCACCAAGAAACACCCACATAATCGCCCTTATGGTTACCTTCTTTCGCTTCCAATCCCAGACAGACCTTGGACAGACATCGCCATGGATTACATAGTGGACTTACCATCTTCATCAAATTTCAACACCATATTAGTGGTGGTTGATTTGTTTTCTAAAATGGCTCATTTCATCCCCCACAGGGGTCTTCCAACAGCTTCAGAAACTGCCTCTCTATTCTTAAACAACATAGTGAAACTTCATGGATTGCCCAAATCTGTCACTACGGATAGGGGGTCACAATTCACATCTAGGTTTTGGACCCAGCTATGTCGTACCCTCAACATCTGTAGAAGACTTAGCTCAGCCTATCATCCCCAGACAAATGGGCAAACGGAGAGAACTAATCAGTCACTTGAGCAATATCTCCGCTGCTATTGTACTTTAGAACAAGATAATTGGCATTCACTGTTGGCCACTGCCGAATTTGCTCATAACAACTCACTACACTCCTCTATGAGAACCACACCATTTTTCATCAACTATGGGTTTCATCCATCGTATCATCCTACCTGTACGTCTGATTCTACACTACCAATGGTAAACGATACAGTCAATTCAATTGCTAATGGTTTTGCTTCTTTAAAAACAGTACTAGAAGAGGCACAAACCACCCAGAAGCATCATTATGACTTACGCAGATCTAAACCTCCGGATTATGCTGTTGGCGACAAGGTCTGGCTTAGTACAAAAAACCTACGTTTAAAGATTCCTAGTAAAAAATTAGGTGCTTTGTATTTGGGTCCATATGAGATTATTAAAGTAATCAATCCTAATGCTGTGACTCTTCAATTACCATCAACTCTGAAGATACATCCAACATTCCATGTGTCCTTGTTAAAACCCTACTCCTTGGTCAGGGGTAACTTACAGAGTTCTTCTGTTGTTCCTCAAGTGAGTGATGATGTTGAATATGAAATTGATTCTATCTTGGACTCCAGATACCTTCATGATCAACTACAGTATTTGGTAAGATGGAAGGGTTATGCTCCTGAGGAGGATTCGTGGGAGCCATCCTCTAACTTCTCTGCCCCCCAACTCCTCTCTTTGTACCACCGGAGAAATCCTGAACGTCCTGGTCCTTGATCCGCGGAGCGGCTCCTTGAGGGGGGAGTTCTGTCAGGGTTTTACCATTCTGTACCTTTAACTACTAATTATCATACTGCTATTTAAGCCTCCAGCTAATGTTGAACGTTGCTTGGTAATTTGTTCAGTCACTCACTGTTCCTGAACGCTTCGCACCCAGCCATTCCCTCCTGTCTAAGTTGGGATTCCCTGCTACTGATACTAATTCCTGTTACTCAAGACTTGTGGTATTGCAGCTCCACAACTCTGTTCCTGTCTCTCTCGCTGCTGCTTGCTTCCTGCTCACTCGCATGCTGGTCCGTTGGCGTGTGACGTCACTAGGTGAAACCGCAGCCGCCACACACTCTCACTGAATCTCTGCACACGCTGTCTGCATTACTTCTCCGGTAACTCCGCTTCTGCTCCACGCTGAGGATACTATTTGGGAAATCGGTTTGTATATACTATCATCAGGATTACCGGTCTGTATTACCAATATACAAATAAGGATATCTTGCCTCTCATGTCATTTGTTGCTGCTTGCCTCAAATAATCAAGTAATCAAGTTTACCTGCCATACTAAGCTATTAACCAGTTTATTTCATGCACTAACTGTTACATCAACTTTTCCGCTTGTGATTCATTTCATTGACTTGCACAGTGACTTTTGCCATATCTATCATTTTGCTTAAATAGCACTGCTCCATTTTGCATTAACCTCTGATGAACTTTATGTGCTTAAACTGACTTTAACCCAGCAACTACTCACAACTGCAAATCTTGTATCTGGTTGTAAATAACCAATGAAGCTACCTTGCACAACTCTATCTAAAGTGTGTGTGTGTGTGTGTGTGTGTGCAAGCTATGTAAATATTTTATATGTGTGTGATGCGAGTCTGCAACTATTTTGGAAGTGAATAAGCTTCTCTCTAAACTCTGGAATTCGAGTTATCCTACATTACCATACTATATTGTTGTTTAGCTCATTCCAACTCCTTTTGGTATACCATCTTCACACTGTATCCTACAGTAGTGACCCTCAGATCTATGAGCATAACAGGGTTCACACAAGTTAGATCTTAGTGAACCCGAGGTAAGGTGTGAGATTGAGTGGTCCTGCAAGAACAAGGGTACTAGTTCATACTTAAACATTACACTCTCTCGTCCTTTCCATTTGGGTTTGGGATGGAGTTCCTGGAGTAGGCTCCAGGGTGGTTCTTGAATCTGTTTGATTTTCAGACAGGAAGTCTCATAGGCCTTTTGAGTTAAAATGCTCTATAGGCTTTCCCTGTTTTCTTCAGTCCTTCGTTGGTACTGTGGGTGGGGATGTTTTATCAGTCCGATTTTTTTGTTTGGCATGTTGCTACCTATCTCCAGATTTTCATAGATTTCTTGTTAGTCTGCTCTGGTCGCTGGTATGCGGTATATCTTTTCCTTTTATGGGAAACTTACCTTTGTCTTCTGGGGCAGTTTGCCTTATCACTTCCATGGAAGTGGGAAAGTGTCTTCTGTGATTTGTCATTGTACCTGTGAAGTAACATTAAATAAACTACAGATATACCACATGATTTGATATTTCATTTTAGCTAATATCTAATTTGACATGAATTGGTCTCACTATGTCCCCTGCCCCACCTCACTGCTGTTTAAGACAAGTGAGAACAAAGGGAAAACATTTGGTTCAATTAGTGAAGGCTGTTTACTTCAAAGAGATTTTCATTACATGGCTGTCTTTCAAGTTTGATTTCCTGATCTTTCCTCTATGTAATAAAAGGTTATCAGGTAATGACCTCATGTGGAGATATACAGACATAATTTCTGAGATGGGCCTATGAGGCTTAAGTGTATGCAGAGAAGAACAAATCTTACAGGGGGAAGCGACCATTCACACTTCGATACAAATTGGTACCTGCTGAGTCAAGTACACGAAGCTCAGACGTACGTCTAAATGGAAAATAGCAGGAGAAAGCAGAAACACATGTTGCATTGTAACTTTGAAATTAATTTTTAAACTACAACTTATGTTTAAATTTCAAGTAAAATATATCTCAGTATTGTATACAAATGTATATAATTGTGGATCTGAGATGAAAAACCTAACAGTAACATATTAGATAAATATTTGCTGAACTTAATAAGTAGCTATATAATCAATGTAAATTGTTTAATCAACTTGTTTCAAAATGGATAACATATTCTTATATTTTTCAGGCATTTAATAAGTACATATATAATTGGTGCTATAAATAATATCATATATTTTATACACTCAGCAAGAGATGTACAGATATGCAATATTTATATTAATATGGGATATAATTATGTGAATTTACATCTGATTGCTGATCTCAAGGTATGTATGTGATATTAAGATGATAACTGAGAAAGTAATTGAGTCCATGATGAAGGTATTATAGTCCTATTAAATCTTTTCATAGAAGATATGATTTTTAAACGCATTTTTAAGATATTATAAGTGGAGTATATTTATGTTTAATCTTGAAATACTCAGGGCAAATAGTATGACATAATCCAATACACATGGAACATGTGGTTTGTTAATACTGGAAATTATAGTATATTGAATAAACATTTTAAGGTGAGATATTAAGCTGTAGCAGTATTGATAGTGAGACTGCATTTCTGGTTATCTGCTGCACCCATCATGGATTAAAACTGGTATGACAGCTAAACTAGTTGACTGTTTAAAACATATGCAAATCTGAATAAGCCAATCAGGGAGGCGTCTCCCAAATAACCAATCAGGGACAAGCTCCGTTAAGGGCCTATCAAAATCTTGTGGAAATGATTAAGAAAAAAAAGAACGAGGGGCTATATCTTTAATAAGCACCCACACACACAGTAGACAAGGGACACACAGACTCAAAGAAGCATACATTTTTGGAGAGGAAAATACACAGGCTTTATGCCAAGTATATTATCTGCCATTTGGGACACTTTCTTGAACAAAGGAAGATTAACAATTTTGAGGCCTGTACCTTTGCACATAGTGGATAAATCCTTCTTAGATGATCCACAAGAAATTCTGGAAACGGAATAATCATTTGGTTATGTGGTAACGTATGGCAGTGACTATAATTTAATACTTTAAAGAAAATACATTCATTGTTGCTACAGTTTAATTGAAGTTAGTAATTTTAAAAGGGCACTTTGTATTTTAAGCTTATATCCATAGTCCTGTGTAGTCTTAGCTAGTCACATTAATGCCAAATAATTTCATTTGCTAGTTAAAGGTCTTTTGTATTTCATATCTCTGTCAGGCTTATTATTGTAAGTAAATCTCTGGTGTGTATTAAGTTATTTGTAGCTATATATATATATTAGAATTTGTCTTATTGTAGCTAAATCAGAGGTCATTTCAGGTCAGATATATTGGCACATAAATTGGCTGTTTGCATTAATAATATATACAACTTCTGGTGTTTTTAATTGGAGTTATATAGATTCATTTGTGGGCTAAGTAGCTTAATTATACTTGACTGAAAGTTATCTTAAATCTATTGAAATCCAGTAAGATTTGGGTGAAGTATCTTGGTATATTGTTTATCTAAACACTGTGAAGTTAGCAGTTCATATGGTATTTTAATGCAATTCATTGTGAGTAAAGTTAATTTTAAAGGTATATCTTTTATGATCTTTGTAAAGAATATTATAACAGCATAAGCGTGTATAATTTGATTCATAATCTGGTCCCTACATAAATATATTGCAATGTGTATATACATTTTAACTAATCTAAAGAATTTAGGAATAAATATTAATTTCAATTGTTTCGTATATAAATTTTGATTGAAGGTTATTTTAAAGACTAAATAAATTGTTTTATAACCCATCTATAAACTGACAGATTCCTACAGTTTTCTCTTAGGAATCTTCAGTCACTCTTTCTACTGTGAGGACCTGGTCTTGTGAGTTTTTCCAGTTGGGTTCTTTCTGAAGTAGATCCTTTTTCTGACTCGGAGAGTTCAGCAGGAGGTTGAGGGACTCTCTTTTGGTTTGTCCTCTTGGCGGATCTGTTCCTTTGGTAGAATCCGATCTAGGGTCTCTGGGCATTCGTGCCTATCCTAGTCTTGCTCTTTGGGGATCGTGGTCAAGGATTCTTCAGTAGGTCTCTGGATATTTTTGTTGCTGGGAAAGTTTATTCTTCTTTGTTCTCTTCGGCTATGTCACCTCTTCTGTGTTGATGCTGTTTGTCAGGGGCAGGTATCAGGGTTCCTGATTGCTCCTCTGTTTGTGCTGCGACTCATTTTGTAGTTGGTCTTCTCCATTGTGGGTGCTCCTTATTTTAGAGTTTGACAGGGTCTTTGCCCTTTTATATCCCTTCTGGAGGTTCTCTCTGGTCCTTTGAGAGAGTCCCGGTGAAAGGGTTCTTAGCCGGTTCTTGACAGGATGGTTAGTTTTTAACCTAAGGGTTAGTCTGGCTGTCTAACAGACATGCGGTTACGGGTGGTCTCATCCAACGCCTCGGCTCGGATGTGTGGGCTCCTAAGCAGATCTGGTTATCTGTTTCTGTTCTATTCTAAGGGCATGAACCCTTGTGGTTCATTTCCTTTTGCTACTACGTGACCTGCGGTCAGACAGTTGCGTTCAAATTTTTGTCCTTCTGGACATTAGACTTGTCTAGGATTGCATTGGTTCTTTGTTTCAATGCAGAAGATGGTCCTTGAATTTGTCTATTCATTGACCTGTTTGTTTCTAGATTATCACTCCAGGTCCTAGTTTCTTTTGCATTCGGATAATCCACATTCTTTTGGGTCTTCTTTCTAAGGAGACTTTTTCTTCAGGTCCTGCAAGGGGCTTCTCTCCCTTTTTTTTCTGGGATCGTACCTTGAGGTTCTTTCAGTACTCTGTAGCATAGTCACTTTGTTTCTGTGTTCCTTCTATGGAAGCGTACAGTTTTGGGAGTTTTGGTTGTCCTTCTCGTTGTGTTTGTGGAGGAGTGTTTCTTCATCTGACCTCATACTCAGTGGGACTCTCGTCTCCTCAGAGGTTTTTGCGCTCTTTTTGTGACCAGTTACTTTGGGAAGTCTCTGACATGGACTCTTACAGTCATAATTGTTGGGCAGTTTCTGGGTCTTGCTATTTTTTTTGCGTCCTTTGCTTCTGTTCAAACAGTTTTAATTTTTTCAGGCTGTGGTGCCCTCAGATTGGCCCGCCTTATTGTTACCCCCCCCCCCCCCCCCGTTAGCATTCAGTGTCCTCTATAGCTTGGGTATTGTTTTCCCAAAAGTAATGAATGCAGCTGTGGACCCTGTATTTAGAAGGAAAACAAAAATGATGACTTATCAGATAATTTCCTTTCCTTCGATACAGGGAGAGTCCACAGCTCCCGCCAGTCCGGAGGGTGGCCCTAAATTGAAATTGCTTTCTTATGGCACCTTTTTTTCACTCTGATATTTCTCCTACTGTTCCTTGTTCCCTCGTCAGAATGACTGGGGGATGAGGGAAGTGGGAGAGGTATTTAAGCCTTTGGCTGGGGTGTCTTTGCCTCCTCCTGGTGGCCAGGTTCTCTATTCCCAAAAGTAATGAATGCAGCTGTGGACTCTGTATCGAAGGAAAGAAAATTATCTGGTAAATCCTAATGTTTATTTTTTTTAGATTAGGGCTTGGGGCTTTGAAAAAGAGCTAAATGCTCTTTTAAGGGCAATGAAAAAGAGTTGAAAGCCCTTTTAAGGGCAATGCCCATATAAATGCCCCTGTATGGGGCAATGGGTAGCTTAGTTTTTTTTAGAGTTAGATTTTTGGGGGGGGGGTTGGTTGGGTGGTAGGTTTTACTGCTGGGGGGGACTTTGTATTTTTTTACAGGTAAAAGAGCTAATTTCTTTAGCGTAATGCCCTACAAAAGACTATTGGAAGTTTAGGTTAGGGGGCGTTTTTATTTTGTGTGGGCTTTTTTATTTTTATAGTGCTATTAGATTAGGTGTAATTGTTTTTATTTTTGATCATTTTGTTTATTTTTCGTAATCTTAGTGTTTTTTATTTTTCGTGATTTTAGTGTTAATTATTTTTGGTAAACTTAGATTTTTAAAATTTTTAGTTTTTGATTTGTTTGTTTTTTAGTTGTAATTTAGATTTTTAATTTTTTTTCTTAGCGTTAGTTTTTTTTAAATTTGTAATTTAGATATTTAAATTGGTAGTATTTTTTATTTTATGAGATTAGTTATGTTAGGTTAATTTATAGTTTAATGTTAGGTTTATATTTATGTCACAGGTAAGTTTTTTATTTATTTAAATAGATTTATATTGTAATTTTAATTTAAAGTTAGGGGGGGTGTTAGGTTTAGAGGTTAATAGTTTAATTTAGTCTTTTGCAATGTGGGGGGCTGGCAGTTTAGGGGTTAATAGGTTTATTTAGTGGTGGAGATGTGGGAGGCCGAAAGTTTAGGGGTTAATAACTTTATTTAGTGGCAGCGATGTCGGGGAGCGGCGGTTTAGGGGTTAATATATTTAACTAGTGCTGGCGATGTGGGTGGGTGGCAGATTAGGGGTTAATAAATGTATTTAATAGTCTCGATGTGGGTGGGCAGCAGATTAGGGGTAAATAAGTTTAATATAGTGTCTGCGATGCGGGAGGGTGGCGCTTTAGGGGTTAATTGGTAGTTTATGGGTGTTAGTGTTGTACTTTGTAACTGTTTAGTTATGAGTTTTGTAGAACATTTTTGTTACACAAAATCTATAACTACTGCTCTCAGATGGAGGTATGGATCGTGTCGGTATAGGCTGTAACGCAAGCATTTTAGCCTCCCTGCACAACCTGTAATACCGACGCTATGAAAATCCCACGCAAAAACGTAATTTTTTTTGAGTGCGGGATTGACGTTGCATTACAGGCTAAAATGCTTCCGGTATAGCTATTACCGACACGACTTCCAATAGTGCGTTACTGCAATTTACGCTGAAATTGCCATTTTTTTCAGCTTTAAAAGCCGCAGCACAAAACTCATAATCTAGGTGATAGTGGCTTAAGCTTGTTCCCTTCAATTAGTGCTGTGAGTGTCTAGTTCCTGAAGGGTGTTTTTTTACCTAGCCCTTTCTCTTTATGGTTCCATGGCACTGTAGTGTTTTGTTAGGTAGGTGTCAGTGGGGAGTATTTTGAGGATATATTTGTCGAAGTGTGTAGGATCTTGTCCCAATTTGTGTAGAAGTCTAGGAAAAATGGGTAGGTTGAAGTTGCTGTTGGTCTATCTTTCACTGAAAACCATGCCGGCATTTCTCGTGTCCAAAATATCACAGTCCAATTGTACCCATTCTTTGTTGGGGTCATTGCAACACCAGTCTAAGAGTCTATGTAGGGTGATAGCTTGCTTATATATATGAATATTGGGTACCCCAAGACCCCCTTGTCCGTAGGTAGATAGAGTGTTTTCTTGGCTACTCTGGGTCTAATATCTCCCCATATGTATTGCTCCAAAATGCTTTGTAATTTGTGTAGGTAGTTTGTTTGTTTTGGAATGGGTGTGGTTTGAAGCAGATACATTAATCTGGGTAGTACATTCATTTTAACCACATTAATCCGACCCACCCAAGAAATCGATTTGTTCTTCCAGCTAGATAAGTCTGCGACTAAGGTGTGTTCTAAAGTTTTATAATTATCTTGGAATATGACTCGTGGGTCTGGTGATGGTGAGAGGTAAATTCCTAGGTGTTTCATTTTAATTTGTTGTGTTCTTAGAGGGCAGTCCTGTAGTATCTCGGGTAGTTCTCCAGAGTTATATGTAATTTTCAGTAAATCGGATTTAGTTAAGTTGAGGTGAAAATTTGAGAGCTGTCCGTAGTCCCTGAAAATGGTCAAAGTTGTGGCCAAGGATATGTCAATGTTGGTTAATGTGAGCAGTATGTCATCCGCATACAAAGCTAATTTATGTTCGCATGTTTTGGTGTCTATCCATGATATTTGTGTATCCTCACGGATTTTCTGGGCTAGAGCTTCGATAGTCATAACAAAAATCATTAGTGAGAGGGGGCAACTCTGCCTTGTGCCGTTTCCGATAGAGAATTTATCAGACAGGAGGCCATTCACCTTAACCCGGCCGGTAGGGTTTAGGTACAACGTGAAAATTTGGTCGATAAAGGTTTCACTGCATTTCATCTTATACAGGACCGTTTTTAAGAATTGCCAGTGGACTCTATGATGTTATTGGGCGTGTGATATTAATTGTAGTACCTTTAGTGTGTTATCTCGTGCCTCCCGCCATTGTATGAAGCCCACCTGGTCCAGATGTATCAGTTTGGGGAGAAATCTGTTAATTCTTGTGGCCAAAATCTTAGCATATACAGTATTTTGATATCAGGATTCAAAAGGGAGATGGGGAGCAAGTTTTCTAGTTTGTCCGGACTTTTTCCCTGTTTGGGAAGAACTGTGATATTCGCCTCTAACATTTGGTCTGTAAATCCTCTCTCTTTTAATAATGAATTAAATAGGGATGTTAGAGGTGCCAACATATGGTGTATGTATGTCTTGTAGTGTTTTATGCCCAGGCTGTCTGGTCCTGGGCTTTTGCCGTTGGGCATATTTTTGATGGCTGTCTTAATTTTTTCAGGTGTGATTGGCGAGTCTAGAAAACTCAACATCTTCAGTGTTTAGTGTGTGTAGTTGTACAGCAGCTACGAATCTTTCTATTTCATCTTGTTTGCAGTCATAGGTTATATAGTCTCTCATAGTATTGCCTGAATGTCTCCGCTATATTCTTGCTATCTCTATGTGTTTGGCCTGTCATGTCTGATAATGTATGTACGTGTGTGTTTAGTTGTTTCCGCTTAAAGTGATGGTAAACAATATATCATCTCACAATATCTAATGCTTTAATCCTATTGTGTTAACCACAACCGCTTGTATTTTTTTTTAAAAAAAATAGTACTTTCATTATAAATATAATATAAATGCTCTATTATTTCCTTCCTCTGCCCACTTATGTATTTTGCCCAGCATCTAAGTGTCGTATAGAGCATTACCACCCACTCTACACGTCACTCTTGTTGCACCCTCCCAAGGAGGAGTACAAAAATGCACATGCTACAAGTAAACAGTAAGAGGCCTATCTATCAAGCCGTCAACTTTCTTGCATTCAACGGCACCAATACGCTCGCCTAAGATTGCAGCCGCGGACCTGAATACGATCTCCATATTTATAAAAAAGCCGGCAAAAAGTCACGCACCAAGTACGGGGCGATGAGCAGCAGACTGTTGTTGCAGTCATCGATCTCGCTGCTATTCGGCTTTTTACCAACTTTATTTATACCCTGCCACTAAACACAGCCACTATACCAAAATGTTTAACCCCTATCCCGCCGCTCCCGGACCCCACCGCAACTAAATAAAAGTATTAACCCCTATCCCGCCGCTCCCGGACCCAACCGCAACTAAATAAAAGTATTAACCCCCGTTACGCCGCTCCCGGAGCCCACCGAAACTAAATAAAAGTATTAACCGCCATTCTGCCACTCCCGGAGCCCACCGCAACTAAATTAATGTATTAACCCCTGGCCTCCCACATCACTACCACTTACTAAACCTATTAACCCCTAAACTGCCAGCCCCCACATCGCCATAAACTAAATTAAGCTATTAACCCCTTAACCTAACAACCCGCTAACTTTACATTAAAATTACAACATCCCTATCTTATAATAAATGTAAACTTACCTGTAGAATTAAAATCAACTTTATTAAACTATTAATTAACCTACCCTAACTATTATACTAAAATTACATTAAACTACCAATTAAATTAACTATATTACATATTTAAAAACCTAAACCTACTCAAATTATTTAAATCTACCATTAAAAATTACTAAATTACAAAAAATAAACGCTATCTTACAAAAAATTAAAAACACTAAGCTACAAAAAATAAAAAAACCACAGTATCAAAAATAAAAAAAGAATTACACCTAATCTAATAGCCCTATCAAAATAAACCCCCCCCCCCCAAAGTAAAAAAAAACCTAGCCTACAATAAACTACCAATGGCCCTTAAAAGGGCCTTTTGCGGGGCATTGCCCCAAATAAATCAGTTCTTTTACACCCCCCCCCAACAGTAAAACCCACCACCCACACAACCACCAAATAAAAACCCTATCTAAAAAACCTAAGCTCCCCATTGCCCTGAAAAGGGCATTTGTATGAGCATTGCCCTTAAAAGGGCATTTAGCTCTTTTATTGCCCAGACCCTACTCTAAAAATAAAAACCACCCAAAATACCTTTAAATAAACCTAACACTAACCCAGACAATCCACTTACAGTTTTTGAAGTTCAGATTGAAGGATCCATCCAGCTAGCAAGAAGTCTTCATCCGGACGGCCTCTTCCATCTTCATCCAGATGGTGAAGTCTTCATCCATGTGGCCTCTTGTATCTTCATCCATCTGGCGAGGAGCGGGTCCATCCTGAAGACATCCGGCGCGGAGTGGGTCCATCCTTTTCAATACGGTCTCCACCGTAAACTGGATCTTGAATGCAAGTGACGTCAGCCAAGATGGCGTCCCTTGCATTCCTATTGGCTGAAAGGTTCCAATCAGCCAATAGGATTAGAGCCGCTAAAATCCTATTGGCTGTTCCAATCAGACAATAGGTTTTGAGCCGCTAAAATCCTATTGGCTGTTCCAATCAGCCAATAGGTTTTGAGCAGCTCTCATCCTATTGGCTGTTCCAATCAGCCAATAGGATTGAGCTCTCATCCTATTGGCTGATTGGAACAGCCAATAGGATTTTAGCAGCTCTAATCCTATTGGCTGATTGGAACCTTTCAGCCAATAGGAATGCAAGATGCCTTGTTGTGCCGTTTGTGTTTGCCCCCAGGGTGGAATTTATGGCCGGGGCTCGTGGGTTACTTGTGGTGTATGGGCCCCCTGATGCCAGTTAGTTTTTTTTCTGTTCAGTATCTAACTTGCCTGATCCCTGCTGCTTGAGGTGCTACGGCCGTGTCACGTGGTGCAAGCCCCATTCTGATCCGCACATTGTTTTTAGGCTGAAGTTTTACGCTTATAATAGTGGATCGTTTTGAGGTCCACTCCGTTTGTCAGAGTTCTATATGCTGTGCAGTGTGCGACCTTTGTGGCGACCGTAGTTGCGACTGGATCCGTACTGGTGTGTGGCCTGCTTGCAGTCTGCCCAGATGCCGGTTCTGAGTTATGCTGTGTTCTCCTTTAAAGTGTCCTGCCTGTGACTATGTGCTCTTGGGGATGGTTTTAGGAGTGTGGCTGGCTATAATTGCTGGGTTTGGGTAGCGTGGGCTTAGGTGCTGTCTTCCTATGCAGCCATTTCACTGAACGGCCAAGCTCCGCCCCCTATATTAATATACTTTTTACCTCTGTGATTACCTTGTATCTAAGCCTCTGCAGACTGCCCCTTATCTCAGATATATTAATAATCTTTTTACCTCTGTGATTACCTTGTATCTAACCCTCTGCAGACTGCCCCTTATCTCAGTTATATTAATATACTTTTTACCTCTGTGATTACCTTTTATCTAAGCCTCGGCAAACTGCCCCTTATCTCAGTTATATTAATATACTTTTTACCTCTGTGATTACCTTGTATCTAAGCCTCTGCAGACTGCCCCTTATCTCAGTTATATTAATATACTTTTTACCTCTGTGATTACCTTGTATCTAAGCCTCTGCAGACTGCCCCCTTATTTCAGTGCTTTTGACAGGCTTGCATTTTAGTCAATCAGTGTTGACTCATAACTCCACGGGAGGGAGCACAATGTTATTTATACAGAACACATGAACCAGCAGTGTCTAACTGTGAAAAGCTGTCCAAATGCACCGAGATAAGAGGCGGCATTCAAGAGCTTAGAAATTAGCATATGATCCTACCTAGGTTTAGCTTTCAACAAAGAATAACAAGAGAACAAATTTGATGATATAAGTAAATTGGACAGTTATTTAAAATTGTATGCCCTATCTGAATAATGAAAGTTTAATTTTGACTTGACTGTCCTTTTAGGTCCATAATATAGCAACAGTTAAAGTGAAGGTAAACTTTGGTGAATGAAAGCCCGTTTTTTAAAAATACTACTAAAAACAGGGGCACTTTCATTCATCAAAGTTTACAAAGCAGCCGTTTTGATTAAAAACACCTTTTTTCTTCTCACAGCCAGAGCAGCTTCCCCCTCCTGGAAATCCTCTCTTCATATGTCAGCAATGACTAATCCGGCTTCCTCCAATCACGGCTTTCCCCCCAGGGTAGTCATTGCCTAATGCCATGCTGTGATTGGAGGAAGCCGGATTAGTCATTGATGACGTGTGAAGAGAGGATTTCCAGGAGGGGGAAGCTGCTCTGGCTGTGAATAGAAAAAAAGGTAAGTTTTTAATCAAAACGGCTGCTTTGTAAACTTTGATGTAAGAAAGTGCCCCTGTTTTTAATAGTATTTTTAAAAAACGGGCTTTCATTCATCAAAGTTTACCTTCACTTTAAAGCTTTGCTGCTGATATAAAGTATGACTCAATAAAAAAAAGTTAGTAAGTGCTACAGTTGAAGCCAATAGAATAAAATCATTATGAGTATGGTGGTAGCTCTGCAGACAACATTCTTAGGCCTAGATTTAGAGTTCGGCGGTAGCCGTCAAAACCAGCGTTAGAGGCTCCTAACGCTGGTTTTGGGCGCCCGCTGGTATTTGGAGTCAGTGATTAAAGGGTCTAACGCTCACTTTTCAGCCGCGACTCTTCCATACCGCAGATCCCCCTACGCCATTTGCGTAGCCTATCTTTTCAATGGGATCTTCCTAACGCCGGTATTTAGAGTCGTTTCTGCAGTGAGCGTTAGAGCTCTAACGACAAGATTCCAGCCGCCTGAAAATAGCAGGAGTTAAGAGCTTTCTGGCTAACGCCGGTTTATAAAGCTCTTAACTACTGTACCCTAAAGTACACTAACACCCATAAACTACCTATGTACCCCTAAACCGAGGTCCCCCCACATCGCCGCCACTCGATTAAAATTTTTAACCCCTAATCTGCCGACCGCCACCTACGTTATACTTATGTACCCCTAATCTGCTGCCCCTAACACCGCCGACCCCTGTATTATATCTATTAACCCCTAACTTGCCCCCCACAACGTCGCCGCAAGCTACTTAAAATAATTAACCCCTAATCTTCCGACCGCAAATCGCCGCCACCTACGTTATCCCTATGTACCCCTAATCTGCTACCCCTAACATCGCCGACCCCTATGTTATATTTATTAACCCCTAATCTGCCCCCCTCAACGTCGCCGACACCTACCTACACTTATTAACCCCTAATCTGCCGAGCGGACCTGAGCGCTACTATAATAAAGTTATTAACCCCTAATCCGCCTCACTAACCCTATCATAAATAGTATTAACCCCTAATCTGCCCTCCCTAACATCGCCGACACCTACCTTCAATTATTAACCCCTAATCTGCCGACCGGAGCTCACCGCTATTCTAATAAATGTATTAACCCCTAAAGCTAAGTCTAACCCTAACACTAACACCCCCCTAAGTTAAATATAATTTTTATCTAACGAAATAAATTAACTCTTATTAAATAAATGATTCCTATTTAAAGCTAAATACTTACCTGTAAAATAAATCCTAATATAGCTACAATATAAATTATAATTATATTATAGCTATTTTAGGATTAATATTTATTTTACAGGCAACTTTGTAATTATTTTAACCAGGTACAATAGCTATTAAATAGTTAAGAACTATTTAATAGTTACCTAGTTAAAATAATAACAAATTTACCTGTAAAATAAATCCTAACCTAAGATATAATTAAACCTAACACTACCCTATCAATAAAATAATTAAATAAACTACCTACAATTACCTACAATTAACCTAACACTACACTATCAATAAATTAATTAAACACAATTGCTACAAATAAATACAATTAAATAAACTATCTAAAGTACAAAAAATAAAAAAGAACTAAGTTACAGAAAATAATAAAATATTTACAAACATAAGAAAAATATTACAACAATTTTAAACTAATTACACCTACTCTAAGCCCCCTAATAAAATAACAAAGCCCCCAAAATAAAAAATTCCCTACCCTATTCTAAAATACAAATATTACAAGCTCTTTTACCTTACCAGCCCTGAACAGGGCCCTTTGCGGGGCATGCCCCAAGAATTTCAGCTCTTTTGCCTGTAAAAAAAAACATACAATACCCCCCCCCAACATTACAACCCACCACCCACATACCCCTAATCTAACCCAAACCCCCCTTAAATAAACCTAACACTACCCCCCTGATGATCTTCCTACCTTGTCTTCACCATGCCAGGTTCACCGATCCGTCCTGGCTCCAAGATCTTCATCCAACCCAAGCGGGGGCTAGACATCCACTGAAGAAGTCCAGAAGAGGGTCCAAAGTCTTCCTCCTATCCGGCAAGAAGAGGACATCCGGACCGGCAAACATCTTCTCCAAGCGGCATCTTCTATCTTCTTCCATCCGATGACGACCGGCTCCATCTTGAAGACCTCCAGCGCGGATCCATCCTCTTCTTCCGACGACTAGACGACGAATGACGGTTCCTTTAAGGGACGTCATCCAAGATGGCGTCCCTCGAATTCCGATTGGCTGATAGGATTCTATCAGCCAATCGGAATTAAGGTAGGAATTTTCTGATTGGCTGATGGAATCAGCCAATCAGAATATAGTTCAATCCGATTGGCTGATCCAATCAGCCAATCAGATTGAGCTCGCATTCTATTGGCTGATCGGAACAGCCAATAGAATGCGAGCTCAATCTGATTGGCTGATTGGATCAGCCAATCGGATTGAACTATATTCTGATTGGCTGATTCCATCAGCCAATCAGAAAATTCCTACCTTAATTCCGATTGGCTGATAGAATCCTATCAGCCAATCGGAATTCGAGGGACGCCATCTTGGATGACGTCCCTTAAAGGAACCGTCATTCGTCGTCTAGTCGTCGGAAGAAGAGGATGGATCCGCGCTGGAGGTCTTCAAGATGGAGCCGGTCGTCATCGGATGGAAGAAGATAGAAGATGCCGCTTGGAGAAGATGTTTGCCGGTCCGGATGTCCTCTTCTTGCCGGATAGGAGGAAGACTTTGGACCCTCTTCTGGACTTCTTCAGTGGATGTCTAGCCCCCGCTTGGGTTGGATGAAGATCTTGGAGCCAGGACGGATCGGTGAACCTGGCATGGTGAAGACAAGGTAGGAAGATCATCAGGGGGGTAGTGTTAGGTTTATTTAAGGGGGATTTGGGTTAGATTAGGGGTATGTGGGTGGTGGGTTGTAATGTTGGGGGGGGGGTATTGTATGTTTTTTTTTACAGGCAAAAGAGCTGAAATTCTTGGGGCATGCCCCGCAAAGGGCCCTGTTCAGGGCTGGTAAGGTAAAAGAGCTTGTAATATTTGTATTTTAGAATAGGGTAGGGAATTTTTTATTTTGGGGGGCTTTGTTATTTTATTAGGGGGCTTAGAGTAGGTGTAATTAGTTTAAAATTGTTGTAATATTTTTCTTATGTTTGTAAATATTTTATTATTTTCTGTAACTTAGTTCTTTTTTATTTTTTGTACTTTAGATAGTTTATTTAATTGTATTTATTTGTAGCAATTGTGTTTAATTAATTTATTGATAGTGTAGTGTTAGGTTAATTGTAGGTAATTGTAGGTAGTTTATTTAATTATTTTATTGATAGGGTAGTGTTAGGTTTAATTATATCTTAGGTTAGGATTTATTTTACAGGTAAATTTGTTATTATTTTAACTAGGTAACTATTAAATAGTTCTTAACTATTTAATAGCTATTGTACCTGGTTAAAATAATTACAAAGTTGCCTGTAAAATAAATATTAATCCTAAAATAGCTATAATATAATTATAATTTATATTGTAGCTATATTAGGATTTATTTTACAGGTAAGTATTTAGCTTTAAATAGGAATCATTTATTTAATAAGAGTTAATTTATTTCGTTAGATAAAAATTATATTTAACTTAGGGGGGTGTTAGGGTTAGACTTAGCTTTAGGGGTTAATACATTTATTAGAATAGCGGTGAGCTCCGGTCGGCAGATTAGGGGTTAATAATTGAAGGTAGGTGTCGGCGATGTTAGGGAGGGCAGATTAGGGGTTAATACTATTTATGATAGGGTTAGTGAGGCGGATTAGGGGTTAATAACTTTATTATAGTAGCGCTCAGGTCTGCTCGGCAGATTAGGGGTTAATAAGTGTAGGCAGGTGTCGGCGACGTTGTGGGGGGCAGATTAGGGGTTAATAAATATAACATAGGGGTCGGCGATGTTAGGGCAGCAGATTAGGGGTACATAGGGATAACGTAGGTGGCGGCGGTTTACGGAGCGGCAGATTAGGGGTTAAAAGTGTAATGCAGGGGTCAGCGATAGCGGGGGCGGCAGATTAGGGGTTAATAAGTGTAAGGTTAGGGGTGTTTAGACTCGGGGTACATGTTAGAGTGTTAGGTGCAGACGTAGGAAGTGTTTCCCCATAGGAAACAATGGGGCTGCGTTAAGAGCTGAACGCTGCTTTTTTGCAGGTGTTAGGTTTTTTTTCAGCTCAAACTGCCCCATTGTTTCCTATGGGAGAATCGTGCACGAGCACGTTTTTGAGGCCGGCTGCGTCCGTAAGCAACTCTGGTATCGAGAGTTGCATTTGCGGTAAATATGCTCTACGCTCCTTTTTTGGAGCCTAACGCAGCATTTGTTTGAACTCTCGATACCAGAGTTAAATTTATGGTGCGGCCAGAAAAAAACCCGCGGAGCGTTAACAGCCCTTTTACCGCCGAACTCCAAATCTAGGCCATAGAGTGCCACATTGCACACATATGCTATAGGTTTGCTAACCCTGAAAATCTGGCCTGTTAGGTAGGCCTGAAAACAGGTGCCCTAGAATAATGCCCATACATAGACTATTCCTGCTTCATGTAATGCTTCCCAATTACTCCTCTTATTGACACATTTAATTCTTCCATACTTCTCCTACTTTATCTAATCAGAACCTCTTCCTTTAACTCCATTTACTCCACATAATATTTTCCTTTAATTCCACCTATTACTCATAATAACCTCTCCATATAATTCATATCACTGCTAAATAGAACTTTTCTCTATAATTCCTTATATTGCTCTGTATAATTGTCTCCCTAAGGGCCCCATTTATGAAATCACGGACGTGCAATGTTCCCAACTAGAGAACCTGTCCGCCCTTGATGAGTGGGCAGCAGACACTTTACATCCCCTGCTCGTACTTTGCATTGCATAAGGAAATAATTGTGCAGAGCCATCTCCCATGTAAGCAGAGTCTGTCCATTACCCTGAATGAATGAGTTCAGGGTGTTTTAACTCATCAAACTCTAAGGTGGGTAGGCGTTAAAGGGACAGTCAAGTCAAAATTAAACTTTCATGATTCAGATAGAGCAGCAATTTTAACCAACTTTTCTAATTTACTACTATTATCAATTTTTCTTCATTCTCTTGGTATCATTTTTGAAAAAGCAAGAATGTTAGCATAGGACCCGGCCCATTTACCAAGAGAATGAAGAAAAATTGATAATAGGAGTAAATTAGAAAAGTTGGTTAAAATTGCTATATGCTGATTGGTGGCTACATTAAGTGCTACCCATGTTCTGAACCAAAAATGGGCAGGCTCCTAAGCTTACATTCAAATAAAGATACCAAGAGAACAAAGCTCAATTAGAAGTAAATTAGAAAGTTGATTAAAATTGCATGCTCTATCTGAATCATGAAAGTTTAATTTTGACTAGACTATCCTAGTTGGATGACTGCCACTTTTTAAAGGGACAGTAAAAGTCAAAACTAAAGTTTCATGATTCAGATAGAGCATGCAATTTTAATCAACTTTCTAATTTACTTCTAATATCTAATTTGCTTTGTTCTATTGGTATCCTTACCATACTTAGGTAGGCTCAGGAGCACCAGTGGTCTACTGTGAGCTTGCAGCTGATTGGTGGTTGCACATATATGCCTCTTATCATTGGCTCAGTTAATATGTTTATCTAGCTCACAGTAGTTCATTGCTGCTCTTTCAATAAAAGATAATAAGAGAATGAAGCACATATGATAATCAAAATAAATTGGAAAGTTGCTAAAAATTATATACTCTATCTGATTCATGTACTTTTAACTTGTGGCAAGCAGATTTGATAGCTAAATCTCTCTGTATAATTACTTATTACTCTATACCCCTTACTTACTTATTGAGCAATATTTATCATTGATGGTCTCCTATATTTGTGCCTAAAAATGCGCACGCGATTTAATCCCCCTATTTATCATTCTAAAATGCGCTTAAAAAATGGGCAAGTTCGACTGTAGAATTCTACTACTAGTTTTGCGTCCACTAGGCGCCTAGGAGTGCCACAAAAGGCTAAAATTAGATTGCTGCAGTTGTATTTTCCATAGTACGTCTCTTTAAATCGACTAATTACTTATTTATAATTTGTTTGTGCATAGATTGGACAAACGCGTGCATTTAATTACTGCATAAGTACTGTGGAGAAATCATTTGTGTTTGAGCTTGTGCAGTGTGCACGATGGAGTTCTTTCTCATGTTAGCAGGAGGCCAGAAGACTACGAAAATCTACCTATGGAAAGAAGACAACATGCGCAAAGGGTATTCCTACCCTGTTGTGTACTAGATGCATTGGCAAATCAAGAAATTAAGCAAAGATCTCAGATCAACAGGGAAAGTATCCAGAATCCATACGCCCTGATTGCCAATGATCTAGAGCCACATACTAGAAGAACAAGCTAAAAGTACTGATTGTACTTCATTTAATGGCAACTGGCCCTTTCCAGACTGTGTCTAGTGTAGTTGGGGGCACGAGCCAGCCTTCCTTTTTCGAGGCATCTCCCCACTGTTGTACTAAAGGCCATACCGAAGCATCTTAATAAATACATATATGTCCCACTGACCGTCGAGGAATGACACACCATTAAAACTGGGTTCTACAATGTAGCCAGAATTCCAAATGTTCTTGGTGCCATTGATTGTACCCATATTGGACTCAGACCACCGATATAGAACACGGTTTAAGTAAAAGAATTTGCGTATTTCCAATGATAAATTAAGTGCATATACTAATTCAACTGGAGTAATATTTCATTACATTGCCTGAAATCACCTAAATACTACAATTCTTTTTAAATTTGGGCGCACAGATGCGCTTCTCCACAGGCGGGCTGAGGCGAAAGCATGGGAGAATTAAATGGACAATTCTGATTACGCTTGATAAATCTTGCTCATTGTGTCATTCTTCAGGTCACAATTTCTCTCTATCTCTCCTGTATCTACCAGACCTCTTTCGTGTGTTTCCTAATCTCCCTCATACTACATCACCATCCCTCTATCACACTCTATCCACCTTATCACGCCGCTTCCTCTCCCATCTGCTCGATCACCTGCTCCCTCCAGTCTCCTTATGCTCCCCTTTATCTGCTTCAGTCCACATTATATCAATGCATCAGCTCCTTTCTCATTATCTGCTTGTACACCCTACCACAGAATGAACACGTGTCAGGGGAAGCTATGGGATTGATAGTTTAATAACACTGTACAGGATGCAGCGGCTGTGGATGAGTTGCTATGGCAACGCCCAGATTTAACCCCACTATAAAGTTAAATGCATTCCTTCCTCCGCATGTACCTGAGCCAAGGCAGCCATATTTATTGTGTGAGTCACAGCACTCACGTCAGCACTCACTGTACTATTTTGCAAGCTACGCTGTGTGTTACAAAAACACAAAGTTCTGCATGTTGCCTATATATGTTCCTTGCAGTTTGTGCTGCTTTATAGAATGCAGACATATTTATTACACTGATCTATATGATTCACATAATCATACTGCAATTATTCTGCTTTGCTTGTCACAAATATGTGAAAAATCTTTCTGGTTACGTTCACTTTACTTCTGTGATATATTGGGGTTGATTTTAATGCACAATGGGTTTGTTCATACCTCCTCAAACCTCTGTGTTGTATACTTTTGTGTTGGGTCATGTGCATAAATTAAATATTAATGAAGCTATGTGCAAAATGTGTTGACAAGCATTTAATTTGCATATTGCTGCAGGCCATATACTAAAAAAAACCACATCTTTTAAACAATACAAGCCACAAAAGAACCATCCAGTGCAAACGCACCAAAGATGGAGCACTTTCGTACATACCGTAACGGACACAGTGCAAAAAAATCATGGAATGCTGCTGGTCAGATTACAGCTGCACAAAGTACATTTGAAAGGGTTAATGTGCTCCATTAACATCTATTCTCCAGCATGATATATTTGCTCTGCCCTCTGTCATTTATCTTTTATTTTTGCGTAGGAAATGTAAGCTGACATATGCAGGCAACAAAGCAGTAGACTGACTGTGAGAGGACAAAATTAGACAATGTCAGTTGTTGATACCGTAAGCAAACATAATGAGATGACAACAAAGTCATATTGATGCCGTAAGCAGGAAGGACTATACAATGCCACTGACATACACACTGATGCAGTAAACATACACAAGTAGTAAATGTCATAATTACTAATGCCATAAGTAGGCAGGGATGGACAATGCCAGTGTCATAGCCACTAATGCAGTAGACATAGAGGACTGGGGAATGCAAAGTTACATGTACTAATGCCATAAGCAGACACAACTAGTCAATGCCAAAGTCATACTTACTTTATTCCATTAGCAGACACAACTAGTCAATGCCAAAGTCATACTTACTTTATTCCATTAGCAGACACAGCTAGTTAATGGCAAAGTCATCCTTACTTATGCCAAAAGCAGACAACACTAGACAATTCCAAAGTCATCCTTACTTATGCCATAAGCAGACACAACTAGGCAATGCCAAAGTCATCCTTACTTATGCCTTAAACAGACAAAACTAGACAATGCCAAAGTCATCCTTACTTATGCCTTAAACAGAAAAAACTAGACAATGCCAAAGTCATCCTTACATATGCCATAAGCAGACACAACTAGTCAATCCCAAAGTCATCCTTACTTATGCCATAAACAGACACAGCTATTCAATGCCAAAGTCATCCTTACTTATGCCACAGACAGACACAACTAGTCAATGCCAAAGTCATCCTTACTTATGCCATAAACAGACACAGCTAGTCAATGCCAAAGTCATCCTTACTTATGCCATTAACAGACACAACTAGACAATGACAATGTCTTCTGTACTTGTGCCATAAGGTACAACTAGACAATGTCAACATCTTCCTTAATTTTGCCATAACCAGACACACCTCGAAAATTCCAACATCATCATAACCTATGCCATAAGCAGACACATCTAGACAATACCAGTATCATCTTTATTGATACCTTAAGTAAACAGGACTACGAACATGACACTGATGCATATAAGCATAAGCATATGCAGTAAGCATATAGAATTAGGCATAATGTCACCATAAATAGACAGGACTAGAAAATATTGAAGTGTTACTCATTAATAGTGCAAGCAGACAGAAATAGGCAATGCCAAAGTCCAACTCCCTTATACAGTAAGTGTATGGAACTAGAAAATGGCAATGTCACACTCGCTAATATTGTAAGAAGTCTGATGTAGACTTCCAAAGTCATATTTACTGATGATGTAAGCAGACAAATGTACACATTGTCAAATCTATTATAACTGTTACAATTGGCATACTAGACAATGTAAAAATCATACTCATTGATACTATAAACAGACACAGCTAGTCAATGCCAAAGTCATCCTTACTTATGCCACAGACAGACACAACTAGTCAATGCCAAAGTCATCCTTACTTATGCCATAAACAGACACAGCTAGTCAATGCCAAAGTCATCCTTACTTATGCCATTAACAGACACAACTAGACAATGACAATGTCTTCTGTACTTGTGCCATAAGGTACAACTAGACAATGTCAACATCTTCCTTAATTTTGCCATAACCAGACACACCTCGAAAATTCCAACATCATCATAACCTATGCCATAAGCAGACACATCTAGACAATACCAGTATCATCTTTATTGATACCTTAAGTAAACAGGACTACGAACATGACACTGATGCATATAAGCATAAGCATATGCAGTAAGCATATAGAATTAGGCATAATGTCACCATAAATAGACAGGACTAGACAATATTGAAGTGTTACTCATTAATAGTGCAAGCAGACAGAAATAGGCAATGCCAAAGTCCAACTCCCTTATACAGTAAGTGTATGGAACTAGAAAATGGCAATGTCACACTCGCTAATATTGTAAGAAGTCTGATGTAGACTTCCAAAGTCATATTTACTGATGATGTAAGCAGACAAATGTACACATTGTCAAATCTATTATAACTGTTACAATTGGCATACTAGACAATGTAAAAATCATACTCATTGATACTATAAGCAGACAAAACTAGACAATGTCAAAGTCATACTCACTGATACCATAAGCAGACAAAACTAGACAGTGTCAAAGTCATACTCACTGATACCATAAGCAGACAAAACTAAACAGTGTCAAAGTCATACTCACTGATACCATAAGCTGACAGAACTAAACAATTTCAAAGTCATACTCACTGATACCATAAGTAGACAGAACTAGACAATACCAAAGTCATACTCACTGATACCATAAGCAGACAGAACTAGACAATTTCAAAGTCATACTCACTGGTACCATAAGCAGACAGAACTAGACAAAACTAGACAGTGTCAAAGTCATACTCACTGATATCATAAGCAGATAGAACTAGACAATGTCAAAGTCATACTCATTGATACCATAAGCTGACAAAACTAAACAGTGTCAAAGTCATACTCACTGATACCATAAGCTGACAGAACTAAACAATTTCAAAGTCATACTCACTGATACCATAAGTAGACAGAACTAGACAATACCAAAGTCATACTCACTGATACCATAAGCAGACAGAACTAGACAATTTCAAAGTCATACTCACTGGTACCATAAGCATACAGAACTAGACAATACCAAAGCCATACTCACTGATACCATAAGCTGGCAGAACTAGACAATTTCAAAGTCATACTCACTGATACTGTAAGCAGATAGAATGAGACAATGTCAACGTCATATTCACTAATACCATAAACATACAGAACTAGAAAATGCCAAAGTCATACTCACTGATACTGTAACCAGACAGAACTAGACAATGCCAAAGTCATACTCACTGGTACCATAAGCAGACAGAACTAGACAATGCCAAAGTCATACTCACTAGTACTGTAACCAGACAGAACTAGACAATGCCAAAGTCATACTCACTGAAAAGCAGACAGAACTAGACAAAACTATACAGAACTAGACAATGCAACTTTTGAAAGCAATATTATCTTTGAAAGCTCTTGATAAAGACGGTGTTATCCGTTGAATCGCGTTGGACAGACAATAAAGTTAGTTTTTTTATACATAAAAGCTGCTGAACATTTCCTTGAACATATAGAAGCCATTTATCCTAAATTACTCTGTGAGTATCTACACTTTTTATTATGGTGTATGGATGCAACACACCAATATGATATCTTTAATCAGTAACAGGAGCCACTATACCCTGATAAGAGTTTGAAGAAGCCGTGGGGTCTACATCGTGAACCTCCTGGGGCCTTTGATGAACTAGCGCCTCCTTCTACACAGAAAAAAAGAACTAGACAATGCCAATGTTATAATCACTGATACCATAAACATACAGAACTAGACAATACCAAAGTCCTAGTCACCGATGACATAAGAAGACAGAACTAGACAATACCACAGTCATACTCACTGATACCATAAGCAGACATAAGTAACCAATACCAAAGTTATACTCACTGATACCAAAAGCAGACAGAACTAGACAATACCACAGTCATAATCACTGATACCATAAGCGGACAGAAGTAGCCAATACCAAAGTCATACTCACTGATACCATAAGCAGACAGAAGTAGCCAATACCAAAGTCATACTCACTGATACCATAAGCAGACAGAAGTAACCAATACCAAAGTCATACTCACTGATACCATAAGCAGACAGAACTAGACAATGTCAAAGTCATACTCACTGATAACGTAAGCAGACAGAACTAGACAATGTCAAAGTCATGTTCACTTATGCCATAAAGAGACAGAACTAGACAATACCAAAGTCATACTGACTTGTACCATAAACATACAGAACTAAACAATTGCAGAGTCATGTTCACTGATACCATAAGCAGCCAGAACTAGACAATGTCATAGTCATACTCACTGAAACCATAATCAGACAGAACTAGACAGGACCAAAGTCATACTCACTGATACCATAAGCAGACAGAAGTAGCCAATACCAAAGTCATACTCACTAATACCATAAGCTGACAGAACTAGACAATACCAAAGTCATACTTACTGATACCATAAGCAGACAGAACTAGACAATACCAAAGTCATACTCACTGATACCATATGCAGACAGAACTAGACAATACCAAAGTCATACTCACTGATACCATAAGCAGACAGAAGTAGCCAATACCAAAGTCATATTCACTGATACCATAAGTAGACAGAACTAGACAATTTCAAAGTCATACTCACTGATACCATAAGCAGAGAGAACTAGAAAATACCAAAGTCATACTCACTAATACCATAAGCAGACAGGACTAGACAATACCAAAGACATACTCAATGGTACCATAAGAAGACACAACTAGACAATACCAAATTAATTCTCACTCAGGGTCTGATATTCAAAACCTTGCCGGGATGGAGAGAAATAAAGCTTTTGGATTTTTTTAGAGCTTGTATTAAATGTAGGACTCTCCATTTCACATAAAGATCACTATATAGCAACATAAACATTTCTCAAAATAAAATTCTTGTCTCTCAATTCTTTTTGAGGCCTTGTCGTACTGACGAGACGTCTTAGATTATCTCACATGAGGGAAAGATTTTAAATATCAGGCCCTAACACTGTGATCAGACAGAACTAGACAATACCAAAGTCAGACTCAGTGATACCATAAGCAGACATAAGTAACCAATACCAAAGTTATACTCACTGATACCAAAAGCAGACAGAACTAGACAATACCACAGGCATACTCACTGATACCATAAGCAGACAGAAGTAGCCAATACCAAAGTCATACTCACTGATACCATAAGCAGACAGAAGTAGCCAATACCAAAGTCATACTCACTGATACCATAAGCAGACAGTAGTAACCAATACCAAAGTCATACTCACTGATACCATAAGCAGACAGAACTAGACGATGTCAAAGTCATACTCATTGATACCATAAGCTGACAAAACTAAACAGTGTCAAAGTCATACTCACTGATACCATAAGCTGACAGAACTAAACAATTTCAAAGTCATACTCACTGATATCATAAGTAGACAGAACTAGACAATACCAAAGCCATACTCACTGATACCATAAGCTGGCAGAACTAGACAATTTCAAAGTCATACTCACTGATACTGTAACCAGACAGAACTAGACAATGCCAAAGTCATACTCACTGGTACCATAAGCAGACAGAACTAGACAATGCCAAAGTCATACTCACTGAAAAGCAGACAGAACTAGACATATAAGCAGATAGAATGAGACAGTATAAGCAGATAGAATGAGACAATGCCAACGTCATATTCACTAATACCATAAACATACAGAACTAGAAAATGCCAAAGTCATACTCACTGATACTGTAACCAGACAGAACTAGACAATGCCAAAGTCATACTCACTGGTACCATAAGCAGACAGAACTAGACAATGCCAAAGTCATACTCACTAGTACTGTAACCAGACAGAACTAGACAATGCCAAAGTCATACTCACTGAAAAGCAGACAGAACTAGACAAAACTATACAGAACTAGACAATGCAACTTTTGAAAGCAATATTATCTTTGAAAGCTCTTGATAAAGACGGTGTTATCCGTTGAATCGCGTTGGACAGACAATAAAGTTAGTTTTTTTATACATAAAAGCTGCTGAACATTTCCTTGAACATATAGAAGCCATTTATCCTAAATTACTCTGTGAGTATCTACACTTTTTATTATGGTGTATGGATGCAACACACCAATATGATATCTTTAATCAGTAACAGGAGCCACTATACCCTGATAAGAGTTTGAAGAAGCCGTGGGGTCTACATCGTGAACCTCCTGGGGCCTTTGATGAACTAGCGCCTCCTTCTACACAGAAAAAAAGAACTAGACAATGCCAATGTTATAATCACTGATACCATAAACATACAGAACTAGACAATACCAAAGTCCTAGTCACCGATGACATAAGAAGACAGAACTAGACAATACCACAGTCATACTCACTGATACCATAAGCAGACATAAGTAACCAATACCAAAGTTATACTCACTGATACCAAAAGCAGACAGAACTAGACAATACCACAGTCATAATCACTGATACCATAAGCGGACAGAAGTAGCCAATACCAAAGTCATACTCACTGATACCATAAGCAGACAGAAGTAGCCAATACCAAAGTCATACTCACTGATACCATAAGCAGACAGAAGTAACCAATACCAAAGTCATACTCACTGATACCATAAGCAGACAGAACTAGACAATGTCAAAGTCATACTCACTGATAAACAAACAGCTCTGCCAATACCACAGTCATACTCACTGATACCATAAGCAGACAGAAGTAGCCAATACCAAAGTTATACTCACTGATACCAAAAGCAGACAGAACTAGACAATACCAAAGTCATACTCACTGATACCATAAGCAGACAGAACTAGACAATTTCAAAGTCATACTCACTGGTACCATAAGCAGACAGAACTAGACAATACCAAAGCCATACTCACTGATACCATAAGCTGGCAGAACTAGACAATTTCAAAGTCATACTCACTGATACTGTAACCAGACAGAACTAGACAATGCCAAAGTCATACTCACTGGTACCATAAGCAGACAGAACTAGACAATGCCAAAGTCATACTCACTAGTACTGTAACCAGACAGAACTAGACAATGCCAAAGTCATACTCACTGAAAAGCAGACAGAACTAGACATATAAGCAGATAGAATGAGACAGTATAAGCAGATAGAATGAGACAATGCCAACGTCATATTCACTAATACCATAAACATACAGAACTAGAAAATGCCAAAGTCATACTCACTGATACTGTAACCAGACAGAACTAGACAATGCCAAAGTCATACTCACTGGTACCATAAGCAGACAGAACTAGACAATGCCAAAGTCATACTCACTAGTACTGTAACCAGACAGAACTAGACAATGCCAAAGTCATACTCACTGAAAAGCAGACAGAACTAGACAAAACTATACAGAACTAGACAATGCAACTTTTGAAAGCAATATTATCTTTGAAAGCTCTTGATAAAGACGGTGTTATCCGTTGAATCGCGTTGGACAGACAATAAAGTTAGTTTTTTTATACATAAAAGCTGCTGAACATTTCCTTGAACATATAGAAGCCATTTATCCTAAATTACTCTGTGAGTATCTACACTTTTTATTATGGTGTATGGATGCAACACACCAATATGATATCTTTAATCAGTAACAGGAGCCACTATACCCTGATAAGAGTTTGAAGAAGCTGTGGGGTCTACATCGTGAACCTCCTGTGGCCTTTGATGAACTAGCGCCTCCTTCTACACAGAAAAAAAGAACTAGACAATGCCAATGTTATAATCACTGATACCATAAACATACAGAACTAGACAATACCAAAGTCCTAGTCACCGATGACATAAGAAGACAGAACTAGACAATACCACAGTCATACTCACTGATACCATAAGCAGACATAAGTAACCAATACCAAAGTTATACTCACTGATACCAAAAGCAGACAGAACTAGACAATACCACAGTCATACTCACTGATACCATAAGCAGACAGAAGTAGCCAATACCAAAGTAATACTCACTGATACCATAAGCAGACAGAAGTAGCCAATACCAAAGTCATACTCACTGATACCATAAGCAGACAGAAGTAATCAATACCAAAGTCATACTCACTGATACCATAAGCAGACAGAACTAGACAATGTCAAAGTCATACTCACTGATAACGTAAGCAGACAGAACTAGACAATGTCAAAGTCATGTTCACTTATGCCATAAAGAGACAGAACTAGACAATATCAAAGTCATACTGACTTGTACCATAAACATACAGAACTAAACAATTGTAGAGTCATGTTCACTGATACCATAAGCAGCCAGAACTAGACAATGTCATAGTCATACTCACTGAAACCATAATCAGACAGAACTAGACAGGACCAAAGTCATACTCACTGATACCATAAGCAGACAGAAGTAGCCAATACCAAAGTCATACTCACTAATACCATAAGCTGACAGAACTAGACAATACCAAAGTCATACTCACTGATACCATAAGCAGACAGAACTAGACAATACCAAAGTCATACTCACTGATACCATATGCAGACAGAACTAGACAATACCAAAGTCATACTCACTGATACCATAAGCAGACAGAAGTAGCCAATACCAAAGTCATATTCACTGATACCATAAGTAGACAGAACTAGACAATTTCAAAGTCATACTCACTGATACCATAAGCAGAGAGAACTAGAAAATACCAAAGTCATACTCACTAATACCATAAGCAGACAGGACTAGACAATACCAAAGACATACTCACTGGTACCATAAGAAGACACAACTAGACAATACCAAATTAATTCTCACTCAGGGTCTGATATTCAAAACCTTGCCGGGATGGAGAGAAATAAAGCTTTTGGATTTTTTTAGAGCTTGTATTAAATGTAGGACTCTCCATTTCACATAAAGATCACTATATAGCAACATAAACATTTCTCAAAATAAAATTCTTGTCTCTCAATTCTTTTTGAGGCCTTGTCGTACTGACAACACGTCTTAGATTATCTCACATGAGGGAAAGATTTTAAATATCAGGCCCTAACACTGTGATCAGACAGAACTAGACAATACCAAAGTCAGACTCAGTGATACCATAAGCAGACATAAGTAACCAATACCAAAGTTATACTCACTGATACCAAAAGCAGACAGAACTAGACAATACCACAGGCATACTCACTGATACCATAAGCAGACAGAAGTAGCCAATACCAAAGTCATACTCACTGATACCATAAGCAGACAGAAGTAGCCAATACCAAAGTCATACTCACTGATACCATAAGCAGACAGTAGTAACCAATACCAAAGTCATACTCACTGATACCATAAGCAGACAGAACTAGACAATGTCAAAGTCATACTCACTGATAACGTAAGCAGACAGAACTAGACAATGTCAAAGTCATGTTCACTTATGCCATAAAGAGACAGAACTAGACAATACCAAAGTCATACTGACTTGTACCATAAACATACAGAACTAAACAATTGCAAAGTCATGTTCACTGATACCATAAGCAGCCAGAACTAGACAATGTCATAGTCATACTCACTGAAACCATAAGCAGACAGAACTAGACAGGACCAAAGTTATACTCACTGATACCATAAGCAGACAGAAGTAGACAATTTCAAAGTCATACTCACTGATACCATAAGCAGAGAGAACTAGAAAATACCAAAGTCATACTCACTAATACCATAAGCAGACAGGACTAGACAATACCAAAGACATACTCACTGGTACCATAAGAAGACACAACTAGACAATACCAAATTAATTCTCACTCAGGGTCTGATATTCAAAACCTTGCCGGGATGGAGAGAAATAAAGCTTTTGGATTTTTTTAGAGCTTGTATTAAATGTAGGACTCTCCATTTCACATAAAGATCACTATATAGCAACATAAACATTTCTCAAAATAAAATTCTTCTCTCTCAATTCTTTTTGAGGCCTTGTCGTACTGACGAGACGTCTTAGATTATCTCACATGAGGGAAAGATTTTAAATATCAGGCCCTAACACTGTGACCAGACAGAACTAGACAATACCAAAGTCAGACTCAGTGATACCATAAGCAGACATAACTAGACAATACCAAAGTCATACCCAGTGATACCATATTCAGCAGAAAAAAACAAGACAATACCAACGTCATACTCATGAGCACCATAAGTAGACAGAATTAGACAATGTCAAAGTCATGTTCACTGATGCCATAAAGAGACAGAACTAGACAATACCAAAGTCATAATCACTGGTACCATAAGCAGACAGAATTAGACAATACCAAAGTCATACTCACTGATACCATAAGCAGACAGAACTAGACAATACCAAAGTCATACTCACTGATACCATAAGCAGACAGAACTAGACAATACCAAAGTCATACTCACTGATACCATAAGCAGACAGAACTAGACAATACCAAAGTCATACTCACTGGTACCATAAGCAGACAGAACTAGACAATACCAAAGTCATACTCACTGATACCATAAGCAGACAGAACTAGACAATACCAAAGTCATACTCACTGGTACCATAATCAGACAGAACTAGACAATACCAAAGTCATACTCACTGATACCATAAGCAGACAGAACTAGACAATACCAAAGTCATACTCACTGATAAACAAACAGCTCTGCCAATTCGGGTTTTATTAGTGTGAAAAAATAAAGCGCCATAAACGACAGTACAAATAAACACACTATATTACAGTCAATCATTCTACCATCGTGGTCATTAAATAAAACTATACATCCCAAACTTATTGCCCGATTATCTAAACTTCCTAAAGTTCCTGCGAGTGGCGAGATGTCTCCTTTAGAAAATAATGGAGTTTGCTGGAAAGGGAAACATTGCATGGTAGATTGAAGTTAGCAGTGAGCAGTCACCATTTAAATGCTGTACTTTTAAGTGTAAATGTATAGTGCTTGGCACTGCCACAAACTACTAGTCTTATTTCTTTTTTTCAGTTCTTCTACATAGATCCTTGTATAAAGTATTTCCTAACAAACTTGTCAACCCATGCAAAGGAGATGCTCTGTGGTTTCAATACAAACATCGCAGCATATTCCGCCTGAGAAATGTACAGAACAGTGATTTATGTTGCTCTCATAAACACCGGAAAAAATTGAATGCACTTGGAATACGTGATTGAATCCTCTGATAACTGCTACCGCTGACAAAAGTCAGCTTGTATCAGTAATTTACATAAAGACAAAGAAAATACAAAACGATACTGAAAGCAACGCATGACAGGTGTCCCTAAATATACTAAAATATTTGTGAAAAACGAGTCCAGTGTTGTATATCAGAAATAATATGCAGGAGTTCCTCTCCACTTTTGCTTTAAAATAACATTTATTTAAAGGGATATCAACCCAAAAATGTTATTGGTTGATTCAGACAGAAACTTCCATTTTAAAAAAGTTTTGAATTTACTTCTATTGTCAAATTTGCTTTGTTCCCATTATATTCTTTGTTGAAGAGATACCTAGGTAGGTGTTGGCGGCACTGTTTCCTGCCATATAGTGCTTTTGGAAATGGATAACATTCTACCAGAACTACTGCCATATAGTACCCCAGACACGTGCATGTTCCTTAGCTTACTTCCCTGCTTTTCAACAAAACATACCAAGAGAACAAAGAAAATTTGATAATAGAAGCAAATTAGTTTCAAATTGCATGCTCTGGGGCCCATTTATCAAGCTCCGGATGGAGCTTGAGGGCCCGTGTTTGGCTCGCCAGATACACCAGTTATGAAGCAGCGGTCTAAAGACCACTGCTCCATAACCTGCCCGTCTGCTCTGAGCAGGCGGACAGACATCACCGCAATTCAACACGATCGAGTTCGATCGGGTGGATTGACACACCCAGATGGCGGCCGATTGGTCGCGAATCTGCAGGGGGTGGCGTTGCACCAGCAGCTCACAAGAGCTGCTGCTGCAATGCTGAATATGTAGAGCGTATTGCTCTCCGCATTCAGCGAGGTCTGTCGGACCTGATCCGCAATGTCGGATCAGGTCCGACAGACCTTTGTTAAATAGGCCCCTTCATCTGAATCATTAAAGAAAATGTTAGGTTTCATGCCCCTTAAGAACAAAACAAACAAAAAAACACTGATTAAATGACTACACATCATACAATGGACATTACAGTGCTCGGACAAAATTCCGACGGACAAAATGCCGAAACACATTCGTCCGTCAGACATATGTCCGAAATACACTGCTTCCAACTGCACGCCGAACAGCACAATCACGTAATTGCGTAATTGTCATCAGTAAAAAGCGGAAAATTTAAATATATATTGTGGCTACTGAGGTAAAAAAACAACACAAACACTTAAATAAATAAATTTAAAAAAAACATCAAATTAAAAAAATGGAGTTCATAAAGACGTGTAAAGGAGGAAGAAAAATGTTATATGAAGGTTATGCATACATTGTAGACAAAAAAAAAGAAAATGTCACATATTGGAGATGTGAAAAAAAAGGTTTTTGTGGAGGAAGGCTAAAAACCATTAATGATATAATTGAAAAAGATGCATCAAATCATTCACATCCACCTAATGCAGCAAGAATTTTATCTATGAAAACAATTGAAAAAATAAAAGAAGTTGCTAAAAATTCAGAAGAAGTAACATCAAGCATAATACAAAATTGCACATCTAATTTCCCCCTTGAAGCAGCAGGAGCTCTACCTAAAAAAGAAACTCTTGCCAGAATGGTACGTCGACATCGAACAACACCACATGGAAACATTTTAAATGATGATTTAAGAAAAACAACCAGAGGAGAAGATTTCATAATGTACGAAAGTGAAAATTTAATCATTCTGTCTACTAAAAAAAATGTAGATCTTCTTTCAAAAAAACAACACTGGCTCTGTGACGGAACATTTGACTCAGCTCCATTAGGTTTTCAGTTGTATACAATACATGTTTTAATAGAAGATAACCATACCATACCATTAGTATACTGCATATCAAAAAATAAAAATCAGGAAACTTATAATTTAATTTTTAGTATTATAAAAGAAAAAAATCCAGATATCAATCCTATATCAATTACTGTAGATTTTGAAAGAGCAGCAATAAATTGCATGACAAATTTTTTACAAAATACAATAATTTATGGATGCTTTTTCCATTTTTCCCAATGCCTGTGGAGAAAAATACAATCTTTGGGCTTAAAAATATGGTATAATAATGAAAAAAATGCTCTGATCATAAAATGTTTAGAAGCATTAGCATTTGTGCCAGTGGAAGATGTAGTTGAAACATTTAATGACTTTGTAAAATCAATAGAAAAACAAAACAGTAACATTTTATCTGAATTTTTAAATTATTTTGAAAAAACCTGGATTGGCGAACTACAACAAGGTACAAGAAGAAAACCTACTTTCGATATTACGATGTGGAACACTTTTGAAAGAACAAAACTAGGGTTACCTAGAACAAACAACTCTCTAGAAGGATGGCACAGAGCATTTGACCAACGAATGTCTATAACCCACCCAAGCATTTGCAGACTAGTTTCAAAAATAAGAAAAGAACAAGCAGAATGGGAGTTAACAATTGAAAAAATTAATTCTGGAGTTGAACTGAGAAAACCAAAAAAAAAAATATGAAATCATAAACAACAGGATAATGAAAGTTTTAGAAAAATACAGTGAATACTCAAGATTAGACTTTTTAAAGGCAATAGCACATAATATATAAGATTTACTTAAATAAATCAAGATACATTCGGCCGAGGGCAGATACGATCCAAAATTTTCTGTTACAATCAGTGACTCGGGCGCCGCAACCGCCTCTGGGAACCTATCCATGGGTCCCTACCCTCACAATGTACTTTTAACACATAATATAATTATTATAATTATAATATTATATATTATAATTAATATGTTATATATAAATTGATTTAATTGTCTTTTGTCAGTCCACTATTATAAATGTTATATATAAGTTGATTTAATTGTCTTTTGTCAGTCCACTATTAAAAATGTTATAAAACCGTGATTTTTAAGCTTCATTCCCACCCAGCAGCCGGATAAATGTCTTTCAGAATATTGTCCGTCGGACAAATGTCCGTCGGACAAGCGTCAGTCGGATAACAGTCCGGCCACGGGACATTACATGAGTTGTTCTCTAGATAGATTGTCTGTATTATGTGACACATTCACCAATAACTGCTCAGATAACAGTGTATGTGCCATGCAGAGTTTCGTGTCTCTGGGTGTTCACCCTGATGTTTGTTTCAGCTGTTGAATTCAGCTACATCTGATGGAGAACACACACTTCCTTCAGCAGCAGCAACAATTATGTCTCTGAAACAAGATCATTGAGAGCGTATTGAAGCCAAGTCAAATCCAAGAAGCTGTACAATCTGACACGCAAGAGCTTCAAAGGGACATTGGCCTAGATATAATACAACTTTTTCTTAAAACTAATTGTGCTGAAAAAACTTGCAGTAACTCCTAAAAAATTGTGGAATTCAAAGATATTTGTAACTGACCCTCATGTCCGCCCACCATTTGATAAATCTACCCCTTTATGCGAGACAATCCTTTCTGGAAGGACTGAAGGAACCAGACTTGGGAGCCGATTTATCACATGCCGGGCAGACATGATCCACTGTAGCGAATCATGTCTGCCCGACATCGCTAAATGCCCACAGCATACACTGTCGGCATTTATCATTGTACAACCACTTCTGGTGAAATGCTTGTGCAATGCCGCCCCCTGCACATTCACGGCCAACCGTCCGCTGGCATGGGGTGTCAATCATCCCGATTTTTCTTTCATGATTCAAATAGAGCATGAAATTTTAAGCAACTTTCTAATTTACTCCTATTATCAAATTTTCTTTATTCTCTTGGTATCTTTATTTGAAATGCAATAATGTAAGTTTAGATGCCGGCCCATTTTTGGTGAACAACCTGGGTTGTCCTTGCTGATTGGTGGATAAATTCATCCACCAATAAAAAAGTGCTGTCTTGAAATCTGAACCAAAAAAAAAGCTTAAAGGGACACTGAACCCAATTTTTTTCTTTTGTAATTCAGAAAGAGCATGCAATTTCAAGCAACTTTCTAATTTGCTCCTATTATCAATTTTTCTTCAGCTCTTGCTATATTTATTTGAAAATGAAGGCATCTAAGCTTTTTTTGGTTTCAGTACTCTGGAGAGTACTTTTTTATTGGTGGATGAATTTATCCACCAATCAGCAAGGACAACCCAGGTTGTTCACCAAAAATGGGCCGGCATCTAAACTTACATTCATGCATTTCAAATAAAGATACCAAGAGAATGAAGAACATTTGATAATAGGAGTAAATTAGAAAGTTGCTTAAAATTTCATGCTCAATCTGAATCATGAAAGAAAACATTTGGGTTCAGTGTCCCTTTAAGAAGCAGCAGTCTTACGACCACTGCTTCTTAACTCTTGTTTCCGGCGAGCCGGAAACATCGGGAAGATTGCAACATTTGCTGCTTGTTAAATCTACCCCAGGATCTCTCATATGTCCTAGACAAGAGAACCTGTTTGACACTTTCCGCAGAGAGAGCTGGTATTGTGTACTGTGGGGTGTGCTGTATTGTAGCTATGGCTGTTACAAGTATACCGAGGCTGTAAGCGAGGAAGGGCGTGCAAATATAGCTGAATAAAGATCCAGGGTATTTTCCATTTTCTACTACTTGTACATCTTTGCTATTCATCTGCCTACTCCAGTGGGAAGATTTAAGAAGCTTTTTTTGTACAGTTAAAGGGAAACCCTTTTTTTTTTTCTTTCATGATTCAGATAGAGCAGTAATTTTAAGCAACTTTCTAATTTACTCCTATTATCAATTTGTCTTTGTTCTCTTGGTATCTTTATTTGAAAAGCAGGGATGTAAGCTTAGGAGCCGGCCCATTTTAGGTTCAGAACCTGGGTAGCGCTTGCTGATTGGTGGCTAAGGGCCAGATTATAAGTGGGACGCAAAATATCACTTCCACGAAAGCAATATTTGCGCTCCACTTTGTAATACCAGCGCACGCAAATGTGCGCTGGTATTAAAAATGAGGTGCAATGCGAACGCTACCTCGTTTGCTCTAGCTCTAAATGTAGCTACCAATCAGCAAGCGCTACCCAGGGTTCTGAACCAAAAATGGGCTGGCTCCTAAGCTTACATTCCTGCTTTTCAAATAAAGATACCAAGAAGAACAAAGACAAATTTATAATAGGTGTCAATTAGAAAGTTGCTTAAAATTGCTGCTCTATCTGAATCATAAAAGAAAAAATTTGAGTCTCATATGCCTGTAATACTTGCGACACCGTGAAACTATAGCGTTTTAAAAAAGAGGTATTTTTAAACTTTTAGGCCATTGGTGCATAGATTAACCTAAGAAATAACCACACTTTAAGGGATATGAAACCCAAAATTTTTCTTTCATGATTCCGATAGAGCAAGCGATTTTAATCCACTTTCTAATTTACTTCTATTATCAATTTTTCTTTGTTCTCTGGGTATCTTTTGTTGAAATGCAAATTTTCTTCCTTCTCTTTGTTTTGAAAAGCATGGAAGTAAACTCAGGAGCATGCACGTGTCTGGAGCACTATATGGCAGCAGTTTTGCAAGAATGTTATCCATGTGCAAGAGCACTAGATGCTCCAAACACCTACCTATCTCTCCAATGCATAATATCATGGGAACAAAGCAAATTTGATAATAGAAATAAATTGTAACCTTTTTTAAAATTGTATGTTCTGTCTGAATAACAAAGGAACAGTTTTGGGTTATATCCCTTTAACCCCTTAATGACCAGAGATGCACCCTGTACGTCGCTGGTCTTTCTATGGGGGTGTGTTTTTTAATAGCAGCGGGACTGTGCAACTTTAGCAAGAGTGCAGGAGGGAGGGAGGGTCTAATAGGGTCTTGCCGCTCGTGGCAAAACACGCGCTATTACAGGCAGGCAATCCCTTAACGACCAGCGACGTACAGGGTACTTTGTGGTCATTAAGGGGTTAATAAAGTGTCATGGTTTTTCAGTTAGAAAATCTGGTCACCCTGATTATATTGTACCCTGACTTTCTTCTGTCTATTCCGATGTCCCTGGTTAGACAGGAGGAGCTGTTTCCTGCAAGCAGGACGAGTCGCCAGGGAACATCCAGCAAGTATTCATTTACAGCTTTTAGGAGAACGACATTAAATCACCTATCTTTTCATTTCTCACATAATGTACCCATGATGAATGTTTTCCTGTGTTTTTCTGTTTGAAACAGAAGCAGCAGCGAGAGATTAGTCATTTGCATGTGTTTGTGTCTCAAAGACAATGTTCAAAATACAAAAAAAATAGAAAGAAATAGAATAAAGAGATACAAACAACCCAGTGGAACAACATTTATCACAATTTCAGTTAAAATGACTTAAATAAAAAAAAAATTGTTACATCTAGAAGAGGGCATTTATGTATTGCAGTTTTTGTTTTTGTTTTATAAACGGATGGATGTTCCTGTACTGAGAAAAATTATTTTTTTGTTCTTATGCATGTGAGGAGTGTCACTGCCCATTAGTAAAGGAGTGGGAGTTCTGCTTATCAGCCAATGACACCTCAGTCTACTCCAGAATTCCCTAGTTTTGCATAACCAACACGTTTATAATAATACTCTTTTCTCCAACATTGGTGTGTCCGGTCCACGGCGTCATCCTTACTTGTGGGATATTCTCTTCCCCAACAGGAAATGGCAAAGAGTCCTAGCAAAGCTGGCCATATAGTCCCTCCTAGGCTCCGCCCACCCCAGTCATTCTCTTTGCCGTTGCACAGGCAACATCTCCACGGAGATGGTTAAGAGTTTTTTGGTGTTTAAATGTAGTTTTTATTCTTCTATCAAGTGTTTGTTATTTTAAAATAGTACTGGTATGTACTATTTACTCTGAAACAGAAAAGGATGAAGATTTCTGTTTGTGAGAGGAGGATGATTTTAGCAGACAGTAACTAAAATCGATTGCTGTTTCCACATAGGACTGTTGAGATGAAGTAACTTCAGTTGGGGGAAACAGTTAGCAGACTTTTCTGCTTAAGGTATGACTAGCCATATTTCTAACAAGACCATATAATGCTGGAAGGCTGTCATTTCCCCTCATGGGGATCGGTAAGCCATTTTCTTAGTCAAACAAACAGAATAAAGGGCTTATTATGGGCTAAAAAAACTGGTAGACATTTTTATGGGCTAAATCGATTGCTTTATTTGGGCATTTTATTCAGATTTAGGCTGACAATTTGCATTTATAAACTTGGGGAACGTTTATTAAACGGCAGGCACTGTGTTAGACACCTTTTCCAGTCAGGGGGCCTTCCTAGTTATAGACTGAGCCTCATTTTCGCGCCATTACTGCGCAGTTGTTTTTTGAGAGCAGGGCATGCAGATGCATGTGTGAGGATCTAAAAATTGCTGGAAAAGCTTCTAGAAGGCGTCAATTGGTATCGTATTCCCCTCTGGGCTTGGTTGGGTCTCAGCAAAGACTATAGCTGGGACTGTATAGGGGTTAAATTTATAAACGGCTCCGGTTCCGTTATTTTAAGGGTTAAAGCTCTGAAATTTGGTGTGCAATACTATTAATGCTTTAAGACACTGTGGTGAAATTTTGGTAATTTTTGAACAATTCCTTCATACTTTTTCACATATTCAGTAATAAAGTGTTTTCTGTTTAAAATTTAAAGAGACAGTAACGGTTTTGTTTTAAGACGTTTTTTGTGCTTTGTTGACAAGTTTAAGCCTGTTTAACATGTCTGTACCTTCAGATAAGCTATGTTCTATATGTATGAAAGCCAATGTGTCTCCCCATTTAAATTTATGTGATAATTGTGCCATAGCGTCCAAACAATGTAAGGACAGTACTGCCACAGATAATGAAATTGCCCAAGATGATTCCTCAGATGAGGGGAGTAAACATGATACTACATCATCTCCTACTGTGTCTACACCAGTTTTGCCCATGCAGGAGGCCCCTAGTACATCTAGTGCGCCAATGCTTATTACCATGCAACAATTGACGGCTGTAATGGATAACTCCATAGCAAATATTTTATCCAAAATGCCTACTTATCAGAGAAAGCGCGATTGCTCTGTTTTAAACACTGAAGAGCAAGAGGGCGCTGATGATAATTGTTCTGTCATACCCTCACACCAATCTCAAGGGGCCATGAGGGAGGTTTTGTCTGATGGAGAAATCTCAGATTCAGAAAAAATTTCTCATCAAGCTGAACCTGATGTTGTGACATTTAAATTTAAATTAGAACATCTCTGCGCACTGCTTAAGGAGGTGTTATCTACTCTGGATGATTGTGACAACTTGGTCATTCCAGAAAAATTATGCAAGATGGACAAGTTCCTAGAGGTTCCGGTGCACCCCGACGCTTTTCCTATACCCAAGCGGGTGGCGGACATAGTAAATAAAGAGTGGGAAAAGCCCGGCATACCTTTTGTTCCCCCCCCTATATTTAAGAAATTATTTCCTATGATCGACCCCAGAAAGGACTTATGGCAGACAGTCCCTAAGGTCGAGGGGGCAGTTTCTACTCTAAACAAACGCACTACTATTCCTATCGAAGATAGTTGTGCTTTCAAAGATCCTATGGATAAAAAATTGGAAGGTTTGCTTAAAAAGATTTTTGTACAGCAAGGTTACCTTCTACAACCAATTTCGTGCATTGTTCCTGTCACTACAGCAGCGTGGTTCTGGTTTGAGGAACTAGAAAAGTCGCTCAGTAGAGAGACTCCATATGAGGAGGTTATGGACAGAGTTCACGCACTTAAATTGGCTAACTCTTTTATTTTAGATGCCGCTTTGCAATTAGCTAGATTAGCGGCGAAAAATTCAGGGTTTGCTATCGTGGCGCGCAGAGCGCTTTGGCTAAAGTCTTGGTCAGCGGATGTGTCATCCAAGACAAAATTGCTTAACATCCCTTTCAAAGGTAAAACTCTGTTTTGACCAGAATTGAAAGAGATTATTTCAGACATCACTGGGGGAAAGGGCCACGCCCTTCCACAAGATAGGTCTTTTAAGGCTAAAAATAAGTCTAATTTTCGTCCCTTTCGCAATTTCAGGAACGGACCGGCCTCTAATTCTGCATCCTCTAAGCAAGAGGGTAATGCCTCACAACCCAAACCAGCCTGGAAACCGATGCAAGGCTGGAACAAGGGTAAGCAGGCCAAGAAGCCTGCCACTGCTAACAAAACAGCATGAAGGAGTAGCCCCCTATCCGGGACCGGATCTAGTGGGGGGCAGACTCTCTCTCTTTGCTCAGGCTTGGGCAAGAGATGTTCAGGATCCCTGGGCGCTAGAAATAGTTTCTCAAGGTTATCTCCTGGAATTCAAGGAACTACCCCCAAGGGGAAGGTTCCACATGTCTCACTTATCCTCAAACCAAATAAAGAGACAGGCATTCTTACATTGTGTAGAAGACCTGTTAAAGATGGGAGTGATACACCCAGTTCCAATAAAGGAACAAGGAATGGGATTTTATTCCAATCTGTTCGTAGTTCCCAAAAAAGAGGGAACTTTCAGACCAATTTTGGATTTGAAGATCCTAAACAAATTTCTCAGGGTACCATCGTTCAAGATGGAAACCATTCGAACGATTCTACCCACTATCCAGGAAAGTCAATTTATGACTACCGTGGACCTAAAGGATGTGTACCTACATATTCCTATCCACAAAGAACATCATCAGTTCCTAAGGTTCGCTTTTCTGGACAAGCATTACCAGTTTGTGGCCCTCCCATTCGGGTTAGCCACTGCTCCAAGGATTTGCACAAAGGTGCTAGGGTCCCTTCTAGCGGTTCTAAGACCGAGGGGCATTGCAGTAGTACCTTACTTGGACGACATTCTAATACAAGCGTCGTCCCTGTCAAAAGCAAAGGCTCATACGGACATCGTTCTAGCCTTTCTCAGATCACACGGATGGAAGGTGAACATAGAAAAAAGTTCTCTGTCTCCGTCGACAAGAGTTCCCTTCTTGGGAACAATAATAGATTCCTTAGAAATGAGGATTTTTCTGACAGAGGCCAGAAAATCAAAACTTAAGCTCTTGTCAAGTGCTTCATTCTGTTCCTCGTCCTTCCATAGCGCAGTGCATGGAAGTAGTAGGGTTGATGGTTGCAACAATGGACATAGTTCCTTTTGCACGAATTAATCTAAGACCATTACAACTGTGCATGCTCAAACAGTGGAATGGGGATTATACAAACTTGTCTCCAATGATTCAAGTAGATCAAAAGACCAGAGATTCACTCCGTTGGTGGCTGACCCTGGACCATCTGTCCAAGGGAATGAGCTTCCGCAGACCAGAGTGGGTCATTGTCACGACCGACGCCAGCCTAGTGGGCTGGGGCGCGGTCTGGGAATCCCTGAAAGCTCAGGGTCTATGGTCTCGGGAAGAGTCTCTTCTCCCGATAAACATTCTGGAACTGAGAGCGATATTCAATGCTCTCAGAGCTTGGCCTCAACTAGCAAAGGCCAAATTCATAAGGTTCCAATCAGACAACATGACGACCGTTGCATATATCAATTATCAGGGGGGAACAAGGAGTTCCCTGGCGATGAAAGAAGTGACCAAAATAATTCAATGGGCGGAGGATCACTCCTGCCACTTGTCTGCGATCCACATCCCAGGAGTGGAAAACTGGGAGGCGGATTTTCTGAGTCATCAGACATTCCATCCGGGGGAGTGGGAACTCCATCCGGAAATCTTTGCCCAAATAACTCAATTATGGGGCATTCCAGACATGGATCTGATGGCGTCTCGTCAGAACTTCAAGGTTCCTTGCTACGGGTCCAGATCCAGGGATCCCAAGGCGACTCTAGTAGATGCACTAGTAGCACCTTGGACCTTCAACCTAGCTTATATATTTCCACCGTTTCCTCTCATTCCCAGGCTGGTAGCCAGGATCAATCAGGAGAGGGCCTCGGTGATCTTGATAGCTCCTGCGTGGCCACGCAGGACTTGGTATGCAGACCTGGTGAATATGTCATCGGCTCCACCATGGAAGCTATCTTTGAGACAGGACCTTCTTGTTCAGGGTCCATTCGAACATCCAAATCTGGTCTCCCTCCAGCTGATGGCTTGGAGATTGAACGCTTGATTCTATCAAAGCGTGGGTTTTCAGATTCTGTGATAGATACTCTGGTTCAGGCCAGAAAACCGGTAACTAGAAAAATTTACCATAAAATATGGAAAACATATATCTGTTGGTGTGAATCCAAAGGATTCCCATGGAATAAGATAAAAATTCCTAAGATTCTCTCCTTTCTACAAGAAGGTTTGGAGAAAGGATTATCTGCAAGTTCTCTAAAGGGACAGATCTCTGCTTTATCTGTCTTACTACACAAAAGACTGGCAGCTGTGCCAGATGTTCAAGCATTTGTTCAGGCTCTGGTTAGGATCAAGCCTGTTTACAGACCTTTGACTCCTCCCTGGAGTCTAAATCTAGTTCTTTCAGTTCTTCAAGGGGTTCCGTTTGAACCTTTACATTCCATAGATATTAAGTTACTATCTTGGAAAGTTTTGTTTTTGGTTGCAATTTCTTCTGCTAGAAGAGTTTCAGAGTTATCTGCTCTGCAGTGTTCTCCGCCCTATCTGGTGTTCCATGCAGATAAGGTGGTTTTGCGTACTAAGCCTGGTTTTCTTCCTAAGGTTGTTTCTAACAAAAATATTAACCAGGAGATAGTTGTACCTTCTTTGTGTCCGAATCCAGTTTCAAAGAAGGAACGTTTGTTACACAATTTGGACGTAGTCCGTGCTTTAAAATTCTATTTAGAGGCTACAAAAGATTTCAGACAAACATCTTCCTTGTTTGTTGTTTATTCTGGTAAAAGGAGAGGTCAAAAAGCGACTTCTACCTCTCTTTCCTTTTGGCTTAAAAGCATCATCCGATTGGCTTATGAGACTGCCGGACGGCAGCCTCCTGAAAGAATCACAGCTCACTCCACTAGGGCTGTGGCTTCCACATGGGCCTTCAAGAACGAGGCTTCTGTTGACCAGATATGTAAGGCAGCGACTTGGTCTTCACTGCACACTTTTGCCAAATTTTACAAATTTGATACTTTTGCTTCTTCGGAGGCTATTTTTGGGAGAAAGGTTTTGCAAGCTGTGGTGCCTTCCGTTTAGGTAACCTGATTTGCACCCTCCCTTCATCCGTGTCCTAAAGCTTTGGTATTGGTTCCCACAAGTAAGGATGACGCCGTGGACCGGACACACCAATGTTGGAGAAAACAGAATTTATGCTTACCTGATAAATTACTTTCTCCAACGGTGTGTCCGGTCCACGGCCCGCCCTGGTTTTTTAATCAGGTCACCACTACAGTCACCACGGTACCATATGGTTTCTCCTATATATATTTCCTCCTGTCCGTCGGTCGAATGACTGGGGTGGGCGGAGCCTAGGAGGGACTATATGGCCAGCTTTGCTGGGACTCTTTGCCATTTCCTGTTGGGGAAGAGAATATCCCACAAGTAAGGATGACGCCGTGGACCGGACACACCGTTGGAGAAAGTAATTTATCAGGTAAGCATAAATTCTGTTTTTACCTGTGTGATTATCTTGTATCTAAGCCTCTGCAGATTGCCCCTTATCTCAGTTCTTTTGACAGACTTGCATTTTAGCCAATCAGTGCTGACTCATAAATAACTCCACGAGAGTGAGCACAATGTTATCTATATGGCACACATGAAGAAGCACTGTCTAATTTTGAAAAACTGTCACAATGGAGTGAGAAAGGAGGCGACTTTTAACAGTTTAGAAATCAGTTTGAGGTTTAACTTTCAGCAAAGAATACCAAGATAACCCTATCGGAATCATGAAAGTTTAATTTTGACTAGACTGTCCCTTTAAAGGATCCCCATAATGCGTTTCTAATTACTTGTTATGCCATCTGCAGAGTATTCAATGTATAGGAAATTGTTGTTTTAGGTTTATTTTTGTGTGTGAAATTGTTTTTTTCCCTGCTGGTTGAAATTCAAATTCAAATGGGCTGAGCTTGGTGGGCGAACAGACAGAATGGGGGTAATACAAAAAAACTGAATTTTAATTTCTTTAATTGTGATCATGCGCTTGCCATTTCCAAGGGTTTTATGGAATCATGGAAAACTATTTGGTTTGGATCCTGGCATATAAAACCATAATTCCATTTTAACGTGGTACCTCTTTGGTGTAATCTTTGGACGGGAATACTGAAGCAACCTTAGAAAAATAACTTTGACATTCTAGGGACTACTTACATGGTCAGCAACTAATATTTGTAAAGATAGATCTACTAATATTTAAGGGATCACGCATAACATGATTCAGACAAGCTGTTATGGACATACTAAATTTAATCAAACCTGTTTTTGAGTACTTCTAAAAGGCTCATGGCTAAGGTCATTGATCTTTTAACGAGACATGAAACACACGTTTTTTCTTTTATGATTTGTTTAAAGCATGCAATTTTAAACAACTTTCCAATTTACTTCTATTAGCAATTTTGCTTCATTCTCTTAGTATAATTTGTTTAAGGAGCAGCCATGCACTGCTGGGAGTTAGCTGAACACATTGGTAAGCCAAAGAAAAGAGGCCTTTATGTCCAGCCACCAATCAGAAACCTAGCTCCCGTGCCTACCTAGGTATGCTTTTCAACAAAGGATGCCAAGGAGAACAAAGCAAATTAGATAACAGGATCAAATTGGAAAGTTATTTAAAATTGTATGTTCTAACTGACTCATGAAGAAAAAATAATTGGGTTTTATGTCCCTTTAATGCAAGCTTATAGTGACCTATTGCTAAAGATATCGAACAGGAATACATTCTGAAAAAAAAGACTAAATTTGTCTTTTGAAAAAGAAAAAAAAAAAGGATAAACCATTTTCCTTCATAAAATCCTTTAATCCCAACCAGAGTGTCAATGCGCCCTGTGGTATCTCCGAACACAGATAAGAGTATCACACAAAATTAGGTCAGTAGAAGAATAGATCCCAAATTGCTAATGGTGTCTTCCTTTTATCATAAACTTAATCTTGTTTTTTTGTGTGACACAAGTTGTGTTAAACAAACCATGTAATTTCATTTTCTGTCATTTTATTATATCAATAATGTGTTTGCAGGTTGGTGAGGGTTCTCACATGAAGGGCCTGATATTTAAAAGCTTGCTGGCATGGATATCCTTTGGGATATTTTATAAACCTCATATTGTAATGTAGGATTCTCTTCTTCTCAACAAGCAACTGCATTGTGAGATAAATATCTTTAAAATTAAAATTTGTGTTTCTAACAATTTTATTAGGGACCTCTCCACACTAACGAGATGTCTTAGATCAACTCCCCTGAGTAGCGAGTTTTTGAATATCAGTCCCCCGGTAAGGTACTCGGTAACAGACCTACTCAACAGTGGGCTTTGGCCCCCCAAATGTAAATCAGTAATAAGCAATAATAATATACATACCGCTCTGTATAATGGTTTTGAGTATAGATCACTGGTTTTCAAACCTCTTCTCAGGCCTCCCTAACAGGACAGATTTTGAGGATAACTGGACTGGAGCACAGGTGAAATAATCAGCTGAAAGAAGGGAGTATTAAGCACCAAAAGCAAACCCACAACCTAACCTGATCCCAAAATAATTAGCTTATTAGTAAACATGGTTATTTTACCTGCTTTTACCCAAGGTAATCCTGAAAATCTGGACTGTGAGGGAGGACTAAGGGCAGGTTTGAAAACCAGTGGTCTAGATAGATAGATAAGACGGACCTGCAACCTGCACTAATAAAAGGCTCCCCTGCATTAGGTTTGTACAAATGTCTATGTACAGACTGACTTCTATGGGCCCTGGTGCCATGCAACTCCTGCACTAATGGTAGCTCCGCCCCTGAAAGTACTCAATTCCAGAAGCTCTGGGGCTAGCTATTTGCTTAGAATGTCAAATGACAAGGAGACGCAGCAGGAGAGAGTCTAGTTCCAGAAGTCCAGTTGCTGAAGTTGAATTAACCCTTTGAGTGCTAAGCACTTTCCCACTTGGGAAAGGTTTTTTTTTAATTTTTGAAATATTTATCATTTATATTTTTTTACAGATCCCCAAGAATTGCTTAGGTTAGGCGATTACCTTTCCAACGGTGGGTCTTGGGGGTCTGTAGCTGCTTAGATAACTGAGTTACAGGCTTCTAAGCAGCATGCCCCCTTTCCCTATTCTTGTCATTGTCTATTTTAAATAAAGTTGCGCGGTGACGTCATCACGTCATTGTGCGTGACATCACCGCGCAAAACGTGAAGCCCCGGTGATGCCTGTCCTTATACAGGCCCGATCGCCGGGTAGGAGCGGGTGAGAGCCCCCAAATCTGAGCCGTCGTTAGCACCTGAGTTAGAAACTCTGCGATGGCTCAGAGCCGTCATTAGTACTCAAAGGGTTAAAAGAGTAGGCATGCTGAGGTCCATCAGGGAAGACAACCCCTCTACAGATCTGTATAAAGTACACAGAATAATAAAAGTAATATGTTTAGTACAAATATTCTGGTGCTTTTGTTTTCTAAGTGATTATTTTCACTTGGCTTTTTACTAGTTCAGCATATCTATAAATTAGCAGAAAGTTGAGAAAGGATTAGCTCATCTTCATATACTTTGACTCTACATTTTACCATATTGATAGTGACGTATTGAGCGCAGTTATCCTTTGGAGACATTTTTTTATCATAGTAACTGTGCTGGGTACAGTTAATTTTATATTCTAGAGTCTATTTTCGTCACATTGAGTAGAGACAAATTTGGAGCGTATCAGCAAAATTTATTTAGGTCTCCAAATATATTAAAACTGTGGTGTGTATTTTGAAATGTGTGTGTGTTATAGTTGAAGTTTGTAGTTTTAAGTTTAAGAATAAGAGTCACACAAAAACAAAAAAACAAAACTACCTGTATTGCAAAACAAAAAAGTGTCAAAGAACACATCAAAAATACATTTAAAAAAGTACAGTTACACTCATTATAACACTAGCTAATAAAAATTATTTAAAAAAAAATATTGCACACAAAAGTCATAAGGGCTCAAAGATATGAGGTCTCAGGTGTTAGAAAAAAAAAGTTCTGCAAAGGGTTTTAACATAGAGATACCTACATATACATGTCTAAATATATATATGTGTGTGTATATATATATATATATATATATATATATATATATATATATACACTGTGTGTGTGTGTGTGTATATATATATATATATATATATATATATATATACTGTGTGTGTGTGTGTGTGTGTGTGTGTGTGTATATATATATATATACACTGTGTGTGTGTGTGTGTGTGTATGTATATATATATATATATATATATACTGTGTGTGTGTGTATATATATATATATATATCTTTATTTGTTTATATGTTTGTACATATTTATTTATATGTGTACACATATAAACACATAAATAAATATGTATAAACACTGTTTAGCAGAGCACCAGGGTATTTACATGTTGGTGTGTGCCATTTCCCATCTTGCTTTTTTATATATATATATAGATGCATTTGAGCCCTTTGCAGTCAAGTAGATGAAAACATGAAAATCATATTTATGCAATATTCATATTTAATAAAGTGTTATACTGTGTATTTACTGTATATTTCATGTTCTGCACATTGGGGAATATGTTCTAAGTATTTATAAATAGGTATTCCTATACTTATGGATATATCTACCGGGACTTGAAAGGTCCAGTGGTCCCGGACGACTTAGAAATTTGACTTTCTGCTATCTTTAACTATGAGGCCTATTTATTAAAGGTCTGTCGGACCTAATCCGACAGTGCAGATCAGGTCCGACAGACCTCCCTGAATGCTGAGAGCAATACGCTCTCCGTATTCAGCATTGCACCAGTAGCTCACAAGAGCAGCTGGTGCAACGCCGCCCCCTGCAGATTGGCAGCCAGCAGGGGGGTGTCAATCAACCCGATCGTACTCGATCGGGTTGAAATGTGGCGATCTCTGCAGGGGAACAGGGTTATGGAGCAGCGGTCTTTAGACCGCTGCTTCATAACTGCTGTTTCTGGTGAGCTTGCAGATTGGGTTTGTGCGTGAGTAGGGTGCTAGGTTTTATTCCCACTTTTTTTTCACCATTGACTTCTATGGGGTAATATGCTAACGCGCACGCAATATTGCAAGTTCTGCTTTTTCCACTCATCGGGTTAACAGGCGAGCGAAAACCGTTTGCTTTCAACTTGTAATATGAGAGCAACACAATGCGCACAAAAAGCTTACTTCTAGCGAAGATAACGTGGCAGTGTTAAATACCGCTCCACTTATAATTTGTCCTTAAATGGTTGTACAAGTTGTCATCCTCTACATACCTTCACATTTGCAAACGACGTTTCATTTATTTCTCAATATGTACTGTGTCTCCAGAGGCTTGTGGCATGATTATGCTGTGCATAGTGACACCAGGAATATAAGGACCTCTACCCCTGTTAGTGGTGTGGGTCAGGGGTTCTTAGAAAGCCATTATCTCAGCACCTGCACCACATTCAGGGATATGAGACCCCTCTTTTTTCCTGCATCCTGTCTTAGAGTTTTCCCACCCTCCCACCCTGGATGAAGCAGTTAGGTGAATGCTTTGAGTTTTGCAGCTTCACTCGGGTTGCGGTTAGTCAGTCTAGGCCTGAGCTTTAATTTATTTCCACCTGATTGTGCTCGTTGTACGACTCACTCTTTAAGGGTTGCCCTCCTGGGCTGGAATGCGTTATGCAGAGTGACGGCCCAGAGACACACCCACTAGCTACTTGTAATGGCTGGCGATAAATTAGAGCTCCACTTGTAATTTAGCCCTAAATACATTTTATAAGAATAGTATTGAGGTTATTCCCTGCTTCTCTCTAGTTATGGGTGCCACCATGTTGAAACCTAGTGTTTGCACATGTGCATCAACTCTCCTTCAGATACCTGCACAACCTTGACACCACCCACTACCTGCCGTCCACAGAACATGCAACGCCCACCCTCCTCAACATGACTCCCGGGGGGCGAGTTAAGAAACTCTGTATAGGCCCCAATGCCTCTGTTTCCGAGCGAGCCTTCAGGCTCGCCGGAAACAGGAGTTAAGAAGCAGCTCCTTAACTTGTACACCACCTCTGAGGTGGCGTACAGCAATCAGCCCGATCACATACGATAGGGTTGATTGACACCCCCAGCTTGGCCACGAATCTGCAGGGTGCGGCATTACACAAGCAGTTCACCAGTTCTGCATTTATCGATGTGCGACGGACATGATCTCTACAGCGGATCATGTCCGACCGCACAATGGTAAATTTACCTCCTGGAGAGCGATTGGCAGGTATGAAAGTTGTTGAAAATTGCATGCGCTATCTGAATTATAAAAGTTCAATTTTGACTTGACTGCCCCTTTAATTATGATTTACATACAGGGAGTGCAGAATTATTAGGCAAATGAGTATTTTGACCACATCATCCTCTTTATGCATGTTGTCTTACTCCAAGCTGTATAGGCTCGAAAGCCTACTACCAATTAAGCATATTAGGTGATGTGCATCTCTGTAATGAGAAGGGGTGTGGTCTAATGACATCAACACCCTATATCAGGTGTGCATAATTATTAGGCAACTTCCTTTCCTTTGGCAAAATGGGTCAAAAGAAGGACTTGACAGGCTCAGAAAAGTAAAAAATAGTGAGATATCTTGCAGAGGGATGCAGCACTCTTAAAATTGCAAAGCTTCTGAAGCGTGATCATCGAACAATCAAGCGTTTCATTCAAAATAGTCAACAGGGTCGCAAGAAGTATGTGGAAAAACCAAGGCGCAAAATAACTGCCCATGAACTGAGAAAAGTCAAGCGTGCAGCTGCCAAGATGCCACTTGCCACCAGTTTGGCCATATTTCAGAGCTGCAACATCACTGGAGTGCCCAAAAGCACAAGGTGTGCAATACTCAGAGACATGGCCAAGGTAAGAAAGGCTGAAAGACGACCACCACTGAACAAGACACACAAGCTGAAACGTCAAGACTGGGCCAAGAAATATCTCAAGACTGATTTTTCTAAGGTTTTATGGACTGATGAAATGAGAGTGAGTCTTGATGGGCCAGATGGATGGGCCCGTGGCTGGATTGGTAAAGGGCAGAGAGCTCCAGTCCGACGCCAGCAAGGTGGAGGTGGAGTACTGGTTTGGGCTGGTATCATCAAAGATGAGCTTGTGGGGCCTTTTCGGGTTGAGGATGGAGTCAAGCTCAACTCCCAGTCCTACTGCCAGTTTCTGGAAGACACCTTCTTCAAGCAGTGGTACAGGAAGAAGTCTGCATCCTTCAAGAAAAACATGATTTTCATGCAGGACAATGCTCCATCACACGCGTCCAAGTACTCCACAGCGTGGCTGGCAAGAAAGGGTATAAAAGAAGAAAATCTAATGACATGGCCTCCTTGTTCACCTGATCTGAACCCCATTGAGAACCTGTGGTCCATCATCAAATGTGAGATTTACAAGGAGGGAAAACAGTACACCTCTCTGAACAGTGTCTGGGAGGCTGTGGTTGCTGCTGCACGCAATGTTGATGGTGAACAGATCAAAACACTTACAGAATCCATGGATGGCAGGCTTTTGAGTGTCCTTGCAAAGAATGGTGGCTATATTGGTCACTGATTTGTTTTTGTTTTGTTTTTGAATGTCAGAAATGTATATTTGTGAATGTTGAGATGTGTTATTGGTTTCACTGGTAAAAATAAATAATTGAAATGGGTATATATTTGTTTTTTGTTAAGTTGCCTAATAATTATGCACAGTAATAGTCACCTGCACACACAGATATCCCCCTAAAATAGCTAAAACTAAAAACAAACTAAAAACTACTTCCAAAAATATTCAGCTTTGATATTAATGAGTTTTTTGGGTTCATTGAGAACATGGTTGTTCAATAATAAAATTAATCCTCAAAAATACAACTTGCCTAATAATTCTGTACTCCCTGTATCCCTTTAATAAGAAAGTGTTTAGTGCTCCTATACTTTGCAAGTCTTTGCTAAGCTTTTGTGCTACTTTACCATGAATGTGTAGTAATATCAAGAGACTAATTTATTGCTAAAAGATACAAACTTGTTGCGCTAGATTATTAGAAGTAAATTGCAACAATGTTGAAAATTCCATCTGATTCATGAGAGTTTACTTTTAACTTTACTGGCCCTTTAAGTTTGCTGGACTGGTCAATGGTTTTGAGATATAAAGGAAGCATGTATATACGAGGAAGTCATGATACACACTATACACATACACAGTACACACACTATACATACACTACACACACAGTACACACACTATACACACACAGTGCAAACACTATACATACACTACACACAGTACACACACTATACATACACAGTACACACACTATACAAACACTATACGCACACATTACACACTTACGCAGTACACACACTATACAGGGAGTGCAGAATTATTAGGCAAATGAGTATTTTGACCACATCATCCTCTTTATGCATGTTGTCTTACTCCAAGCTGTATAGGCTCGAATGCCTACTACCAATTAAGCATATTAGGTGATGTGCATCTCTGTAATGAGAAGGGGTGTGGTCTAATGACATCAACACCCTATATCAGGTGTGCATAATTATTAGGCAACTTCCTTTCCTTTGGCAAAATGGGTCAAAAGAAGGACTTGACAGGCTCAGAAAAGTCAAAAATAGTGAGATATCTTGCAGAGAGATGCAGCACTCTTAAAATTGCAAAGCTTCTGAAGCGTGATCATCGAACAATCAAGCGTTTCATTCAAAATAGTCAACAGGGTCGCAAGAAGCATGTGGAAAAACCAAGGCGCAAAATAACTGCCCATGAACTGAGAAAAGTCAAGCGTGCAGCTGCCAAGATGCCACTTGCCACCAGTTTGGCCATATTTCAGAGCTGCAACATCACTGGAGTGCCCAAAAGCACAAGGTGTGCAATACTCAGAGACATGGCCAAGGTAAGAAAGGCTGAAAGACGACCACCACTGAACAAGACACACAAGCTGAAACGTCAAGACTGGGCCAAGAAATATCTCAAGACTGATTTTTCTAAGGTTTTATGGACTGATGAAATGAGAGTGAGTCTTGATGGGCCAGATGGATGGGCCCGTGGCTGGATTGGTAAAGGGCAGAGAGCTCCAGTCCGACTCAGACGCCAGCAAGGTGGAGGTGGAGTACTGGTTTGGGCTGGTATCATCAAAGATGAGCTTGTGGGGCCTTTTCGGGTTGAGGATGGAGTCAAGCTCAACTCCCAGTCCTACTGCCAGTTTCTGGAAGACACCTTCTTCAAGCAGTGGTACAGGAAGAAGTCTGCATCCTTCAAGAAAAACATGATTTTCATGCAGGACAATGCTCCATCACACGCGTCCAAGTACTCCACAGCGTGGCTGGCAAGAAAGGGTATAAAAGAAGAAAATCTAATGACATGGCCTCCTTGTTCACCTGATCTGAACCCCATTGAGAACCTGTGGTCCATCATCAAATGTGAGATTTACAAGGAGGGAAAACAGTACACCTCTCTGAACAGTGTCTGGGAGGCTGTGGTTGCTGCTGCACGCAATGTTGATGGTGAACAGATCAAAACACTGACAGAATCCATGGATGGCAGGCTTTTGAGTGTCCTTGCAAAGAAAGGTGGCTATATTGGTCACTGATTTGTTTTTGTTTTGTTTTTGAATGTCAGAAATATATATTTGTGAATGTTGAGATGTTATATTGGTTTCACTGGTAAAAATAAATAATTGAAATGGGTATATATTTGTTTTTTGTTAAGTTGCCTAATAATTATGCACAGTAATAGTCACCTGCACACACAGATATCCCCCTAAAATAGCTATAACTAAAAACAAACTAAAAACTACTTCCAAAACTATTCAGCTTTGATATTAATGAGTTTTTTGGCTTCATTGAGAACATGGTTGTTGTTCAATAATAAAATTAATCCTCAAAAATACAACTTGCCTAATAATTCTGCACTCCCTGTACATACACTACACACACAGTACACACACTATACACATACACTTTACACACACTATACATACACTACACACAGTACACACACTATACACATAGTACACACACTATACATACACTACACACACAGTACACACACTATACACATAGTACACACACTATACATACACTGCACACACAGTACACACAATATACATACACTATACACACAGTACACATACTATACACACAGTACACACAATATACATACACTACACACACAGTACACACACTATACACACAGTACACATACTATACATACACTACACACACAGTACACACACTATACATACACTACACACACATACACACACTATACACATACACAATACGCACACTATGCATACACTACACACACAGTACACACACTATACATGCAGTACACACACTATACATACATACATACACTACACACACAGTACACACACTATACACACAGTACACACAATATGCATACACTGCACACACAGTACACACACTATACACACAGTACACACACTATACATACACTATACACACAGTACACACACTATACATACACTACACACACATACACACACTATACACATACACAATAAGCACAATATACATACACTACACACACAGTACACACTATACACACAGTACACACACTATACATACACTACACACACAGTACACATACTATACATACACTACACACACATACACATACACACACTATACACATACACAATAAGCACACTATGCATACACTACACACAGTACACACACTATACATGCAGTACACACACTATACATACACTACACACACAGTACACACACAGTACATACAGTACACACACTATACATCGACTACACACACAGTACACACACTATACATAGACTACACCCACAGTACACACACTATACATACACTACACACACAGTACACACACTATATACACACACAGTACAAAAAGGGAAGCAGGGATGATCCAGGAAGCTATAGACCAGTTAGTCTGACATCAATAGTGGGGAAGATATTTGAAGGGATTATAAGGGATTATATTGATGAGCATATTCGTGTAAACAAGATTATGAGTTCTAATCAGCATGGCTTTAGGAGAAATAGATCATGTCAAACTAATCTAATTAGATTCTATGAGGAAGTAAGTAAAAATATAGATAAAGGGGAATCAGTTGATGTGATATACTTAGATTTTGCAAAGGCATTTGATACAGTGCCACATGAGAGATTAATGCACAAAATTTTAAATCTTTTTAATATTTTTATAAATGACTTGGAGCAAGGATTAAATAGCGACATCTCTATTTTTGCAGATGATACTAAGTTAAGTAAGGTCATTAGGTCAGAGCAGGACGAACTCTCTTTACAAAGGGATTTGATAAAATTAGAACTATAGGCAAGTGAATGGAAAATGAGATTTAATACGGAAAAATGCAAGGTTCTACATTTTGGAAGTAAAAATAAGCAGGCTACGTATTTTCTCCAACATAGGTGTGTCCGGTCCACGGCGTCATCCTTACTTGTGGGATATTCTCTTCCCCAACATGAAATGGCAAAGAGCCCAGCAAAGCTGGTCACATGATCCCTCCTAGGCTCCGCCTACCCCAGTCATTCTCTTTGCCGTTGTACAGGCAACATCTCCACGGAGATGGCTTAGAGTTTTTTAGTGTTTACATTAACCAGGAGAGATTTATGTCATAAAAAATTTGGTAAAAATGATGCCCAAGATGATTCCTCAAGTGAGGGGAGTAAGCATGGTACTGCATCATCCCCTCCTTCGTCTACACCAGTTTTGCCCATACAGGAGGCCCCTAGTACATCTAGCGCGCCAATACTCCTTACTATGCAACAATTAACGGCTGTAATGGATAATTCTATCAAAACATTTTAGCCAATATGCCCACTTATCAGCGAAAGCGCGACTACTCTGTTTTAGAAAATACTGAAGAGCATGAGGACGCTGATGATATTGTTTCTGAAGGGCCCCTACACCAGTCTGAGGGGGCCAGGGAGGTTTTGTCTGAGGGAGAAATTTCAGATTCAGGAAAAATTTCTCAACAAGCTGAACCTGATGTGATTACTTTTAAATTTAAGTTGGAACATCTCCGCGCCCTGCTTAAGGAGGTGTTATCCAATTTGGATGATTGTGATTATCTGGTCATTCCAGAAACACTATGTAAAATGGGTTCCTAGAGGCCCCGGGGCCCCCCGAAGCTTTTCCTATACTCAAGCGGGTGGCGTACATTGTTAATAAAGAATGGGACAGGCCCGGTGTACCTTTCGTACCTCCCCCCATATTTAAAAAATTGTTTCCTATAGTCGACCCCAGAAAGGACTTATGGCAGACAGTCCCCAAGGTCGAGGGGGCGGTTTCTACTCTAAACAAGCGCACCACTATACCCATAGAAGATAGTTGTGCTTTCCAAGATCCTATGGATAAAAAATTAGAAGGTTTGCTAAAAAAGATGTTTGTTCAGCAAGGTTACCTTCTACAACCAATTGCATGCATTGTCCCTGTCACTACAGCCGCGTGTTTCTGGTGCGATGAGCTAGAAAAGGCGATTATTAGTAATTCTTCTTCTTATGAGGAGATTATGGACAGAATTCGTGCTCTTAAATTGGCTAATTCTTTCACCCTAGACGCCACCTTGCAATTGGCTAGGTTAGCGGCGAAAAATTCTGGGTTTGCTATTGTGGCGCGCAGAGCGCTTTGGTTAAAATCTTGGTCAGCGGATGCGTCTTCCAAGAACAAATTGTTTGACATTCCTTTCAAGGGGAAAACACTGTTTGGCCCTGACTTGAAAGAGTTTATCTCTGATATCACTGGGGGCAAGGGCCACGCCCTTCCTCAGAATAGGTCTTTCAAGGCCAAAAATAAACCTAATTTTCGTCCCTTTCGCAGAAACGGACCAGCCCCAAGTGCTACGTCCTCTAAGCAGGAGGGTAATACTTCTCAAGCCAATCCAGCCTGGAGACCAAGGCAAGGCTGGAACAAAGGAAAGCAGGCCAAGAAACCTGCCACTGCTCCCAAGACAGCATGAGATGCGGGCCCCCGATCCGGGACCGGATTTGGTGGGGGGCAGACTCTCTCTCTTCACTCAGGCTTGGGCAAGAGATGTTCTGGATCCTTGGGCGCTAGAAATAGTCTTCCAAGGTTATCTTCTGGAAGTGATTCATCCTGTTCCATTAAAAGAACGAGGGATGGGGTTCTACTCCAATCTGTTCGTAGTTCCCAAAAAAGAGGGAACGTTCAGACCAATCTTAGATCTCAAGATCCTAAACAAGTTTCTCAAGGTTCCATCGTCCAAAATGGAAACCATTCGAACAATCCTTCCATCCAGGAAGGTCAATTCTTGACCACGGTGGATTTAAAGGATGCGTATCTACATATTCCTGTCCACAAGGAACATCATCGGTTCCTAAGGTTCGCATTCCTGGACAAGCATTACCAGTTCGTGGCGCTTCCTTTCGGATTAGCCACTGTTCCAAGGATTTTCACAAAGGTACTAGGGTCCCTTCTGGCGGTGCTAAGACCAAGGGGCATTGCTGTAGTACCTTACTTGGACGACATTCTGATTCAAGCATCGTCCCTTCCTCAAGCAAAGGCTCACACGGACATAGTCCTGGCCTTTCTCGGATCTCACGGATGGTAAGTGAACGTGGAAAAGAGTTCTCTATCTCCGTCGACAAGAGTTCCCTTCTTGGGAACAATAATAGACTCCTTAGAAATGAGGATTTTTCTGACAGAGACCAGAAAAACAAAACTTCTAAACTCTTGTCGGATACTTCCTTCCGTTCCTCTTCCTTCCATAGCGCAGTGCATGGAAGTGATAGGTTTGATGGTAGCGGCAATGGACATAGTTCCTTTTGCGCGCATTCATCTAAGACCATTTCAATTGTGTATGCTCAGTCAGTGGAATGGGGACTATACAGACTTGTCTCTGAAGATACAAGTAAATCAGAGGACCAGAGACTCACTCCGTTGGTGGCTGTCCCTGGACAACCTGTCGCAAGGGGTGACCTCCCGCAGACCAGAGTGGGTCATTGTCACGACCGACGCCAGTCTGATGGGCTGGGGCGCGGTCTGGGGATCCCTGAAAGCTCAGGGTCTTTGGTCTCGGGAAGAATCTCTTCTACCGATAAATATTCTGGAACTGAGAGCGATATTCAATGCTCTCAAGGCTTGGCCTCAGCTAGCGAGGGCCAAGTTCATACGGTTTCAATCAGACAACATGACGACTGTTGCGTACATCAACCATCAGGGGGGAACAAGGAGTTCCCTGGCGATGGAAGAAGTGACCAAAATCATTCAATGGGCGGAGACTCGCTCCTGCCACCTGTCTGCAATCCACATCCCAGGAGTGGAAACTTGGGAAGCGGATTTTCTGATTCGTCAGACATTGCATCCGGGGGTGTGGGAACTCCATCCGGAAATCTTTGCCCGAATCACTCAACTGTGGGGCATTCCAGACATGGATCTGATGGCCTCTCGTCAGAACTTCAAGGTTCCTTGCTACGGGTCCAGATCCAGGGATCCCAAGGCGACTCTAGTAGATGCACTAGTAGCACCTTGGACCTTCAACCTAGCTTATGTATTCCCGCCGTTTCCTCTCATCCCCAGGCTGGTAGCCAGGATCAATCAGGAGAGGGTGTAGGTGATCTTGATAGCTCCTGCGTAACCACGCAGGACTTGGTAGGCAGATCTGGTGAATATGTCATCGGCTCCACCATGGAAGCTACCTTTGAGACGAGACCTTCTTGTTCAAGGTCCGTTCGAACATCCGAATCTGGTCCTACTCCAGCTGACTGCTTGGAGATTGAACGCTTGATCTTATCAAAGCGAGGGTTCTCAGATTCTGTTATTGATACTCTTGTTCAGGCCAGAAAGCCTGTAACTAGAAAAATTTACCACAAAATATGGAAAAAATATATCTGTTGGTGTGAATCTAAAGGATTCCCTTGGGACAAGGTAAAGATTCCTAGGATTCTATCCTTTCTTCAAGAAGGATTGGAGAAAGGATTATCTGCAAGTTCCTTGAAGGGACAGATTTCTGCCTTGTCTGTGTTACTTCACAAAGAGCTGGCAGCTGTGCCAGATGTTCAAGCCTTTGTTCAGGCTCTGGTTAGAATCAAGCCTGTTTACAAACCGTTGACTCCTCCTTGGAGTCTCAACTTAGTTCTTTCAGTTCTTCAGGGGGTTCCGTTTGAACCCTTACATTCCGTTGATATTAAGTTATTATCTTGGAAAGTTTTGTTTTTGGCTGCAATTTCTTCCGCTAGAAGAGTTTCAGAATTATCTGCTCTGCAGTGTTCTCCTCCTTATCTGGTGTTCCATGCAGATAAGGTGGTTTTACGTACTAAACCTGGTTTTCTTCCAAAAGTTGTTTCTAACAAAAACATTAACCAGGAGATAGTCGTGCCTTCTTTGTGTCCGAAACCAGTTTCGAAGAAGGAACGTTTGTTGCACAATTTGGATGTTGTTCGCGCTCTAAAATTCTATTTAGATGCTACAAAGGATTTTAGACAAACATCTTCCTTGTTTGTTGTTTATTCTGGTAACAGGAGAGGTCAAAAAGCAACTTCTACCTCTCTCTCTTTTTGGATTAAAAGCATCATCAGATTGGCTTACGAGACTGCCGGACGGCAGCCTCCTGAAAGAATCACAGCTCATTCCACTAGGGCTGTGGCTTCCACATGGGCCTTCAAGAACGAGGCTTCTGTTGATCAGATATGTAGGGCAGCGACTTGGTCTTCACTGCACACTTTTACCAAATTTTACAAGTTTGATACTTTTGCTTCTTCTGAGGCTATTTTTTGGGAGAAAGGTTTTGCAAGCCGTGGTGCCTTCCATTTAGGTGACCTGATTTGCTCCCTCCCTTCATCCGTGTCCTAAAGCTTTGGTATTGGTTCCCACAAGTAAGGATGACGCCGTGGACCGGACACACCTATGTTGGAGAAAACAGAATTTATGTTTACCTGATAAATTACTTTCTCCAACGGTGTGTCCGGTCCACGGCCCGCCCTGGTTTTTTAATCAGGTCTGATAATTTATTTTCTTTAACTACAGTCACCACGGTATCATATGGTTTCTCCTATGCACATATTCCTCCTTAACGTCGGTCGAATGACTGGGGTAGGCGGAGCCTAGGAGGGATCATGTGACCAGCTTTGCTGGGCTCTTTGCCATTTCCTGTTGGGGAAGAGAATATCCCACAAGTAAGGATGACGCCGTGGACCGGACACACCGTTGGAGAAAGTAATTTATCAGGTAAACATAAATTCTGTTTTTTAAATGGGACAAGACTTAGCCAAACACAGGAGGAAAGGGATTTGGGAGTAGTAATAGATAACAAACTAAAGATGGGTGCACAATGCAGGGCAGCGGCTTCAAAGGCTAATAAGATACTAGCATGTATTAAAAGAGGCATTGATTCAAGGAAGGAAAGCATAATTCTGTCATTATATAAAGCGCTGGTAAGACCTCACCTTGAGTTTGGAGTGCAGTTCTGGGGACCGATTGCTAAAAAAGATATTGCAGAACTAGAAAAAGTTCAGAGAAGGGCCACAAAGCTAATAAGGGGATTGGAGAAATTAACCTATGAGGAGAGGCTAGCCAAACTGGGTCTGTTTTTCTTTAGAAAAAAGGTGCTTGAGAGGTGACATGATTATTTTATATAAATATATTCAAGGCCCATATACAGAGATGGCAGAAGCTCTGTTTATTCCAAGAAAATTGTTTCTGACAAGAGGTCATAATTTAAGGTTGGAGGAAAGGAGATTTAATCTCCTGCAACGGAAACGTTTTTTCACTGTAAGAGCAATAAAATTGTGGAACTCATTACCAAAGGAGGTAGTGAATGCCAATACCATAGATACATTTAAAAATAGTCTGGATAAATTTCTGTATATAAACAAAATTAATGGATATGATTGCTAGTATTAAATGGGTCACATTTTAATGAGGTTATTTAAGCTTAACTGGAGCTTTTTGAAAGTATTTTAGATTTGTATAGGTTGAACTTGAAGGACTTCAGTCTTTTTTCAACCTTATCTACTATGTTACTATGTAAAAGTGGTGTTATTTAATCCCCTGTAGCGCTACCATTACAAGTTTAAAAAAACCAGGCTTGTGCGGGCAATATGGGGTTTTTAAGCTCCATACCACACCAAAAACAAGCGCTGATTTGACGTGCTTGTGCATGCTTTCCCCATAGACATCAATGGGGAGAGCGGGTCAGAAAAGCTCTGTAACACAGCCCCATTGATGTCTATGGGGAAAAAGAAAATACAGTATAAACCTAACACCCTAACATAAACCCTGAGTCTAAACACCCCTAATCTGATGCCCCTGATATTGCCGCCACCTAAATAAAGCTATTAACCCCTAAACCTCTGGCCTCCCACATCACTACCACTAAATAAACCTATTAACCCCTAAACCGCAAGCCCCCCCCCATCACAACAACCTAAATTAAACTATTAAACTCTAACCTAACCCTAACGTAACCCTAACACCCCCTAACTTTAACATAATTAAAATAGATCTAAATTAAACTTACAATTATTAAATAAATAATTCCTATTTAAAACTAAATACATACAAACTAACTAATAGTTATATGGTAGCTAGCTTAGGTTTTATTTCTTCTATAAGATACGACAAGTCCACGGATTCATCCTTTACTTGTGGGATATTATCCTCCTGCTAACAGGAAGTGGCAAAGAGCACCACAGCAGAGCTGTCTATATAGCTCCTCCCTTAGCTCCTCCCCCCAGTCATTCTCTTTGCCTACTCTAAGTACTAGGAAGGGTAAAGTGAAAGAGGTGATAAAATGTTAGTTTTTATTTTCTTCAAGCAAGAATTTTTTATTTTAAATGGTACCGGTGTGTACTATTTACTCTCAGGCAGCAGATGGATGAAGACTTCTGCCTGGAGGCTGATGATCTTAGCATTTGTCACTAAGATCCAGAGCCGTTCCCACAGAATGGCTGAGGAGTACAAGAAACTTCAGTGTGAGGAACGTTTTCATGCTATATAGCAGTGAGGTATGTTCAGTCATTTTTTCTGGAGAGACTGTGGTATTTCAGAATGGCTGACAGTATCCCCATGAGGGTAAGGGTAAGCAGTAATCCTAAGAGAAGAGGGGTATTACTAAGCTTGCATATAGGGGCTCATAAAAAATGGTTGACACTGAGTTTGAATGTTTGTGGGCAAACGTTTATTGAACTGGGAGTGCTGATAACGTTTTTGGTAGTAACATTTTTGAGACTTTATTGGAGGGTACACTTGGCTTCTTTTTTGGGTTAAAGAACCCACAGGGCTAGTTTCAGACCGCTCTGGTGCGGTTCATTTGGGCTGCAAAACATCGAGTGAGATGGGCGGAGCCTATTTTCACGCCTCAGTTGCGCACTTGTATTTGCAGAGCAAGCAGCAAGCTCCAACCCTGGTGGGCCCGTGTGGAAGTGTTGGGCCAATTCGAAGCTTTAACCCCGTTTTTCCAATCCCTGAGGGCAGGTAGGCGCCACAGCAGGGCTGTGGCGAGGGAGGTGTGTTTTCCGGATTTAGGCCTTATTAATTATCCGGTTTTTCACTGTAACGGGTTAACTGTTCCTTTCCTTGTGGGGCAATCTTAGCTGCATATTTTGAATATTCATGCAAAAAATTGAAACGATTTGATTATTTTTAAGCTGTTTTGCAGAACGTGTATGCTTTTTTTTCTCTTAAAGGCGCAGTACTGTTTTTTAAGATTGTTATTTTTTCACTAAATAAAGTGTTTTCAAGTCTGTTTGTGTCATTACTAGCCTGTTTAACATGTCTGACATTGAGGAAAGCTAATGTTCAATGTGTTTGGAAGCCATTGTGGAACCCCCACTTAAAATGTGTCCCTCATGCACTGAAAGGGCAATTAATTGCAAAGAACATATTTTAGCTGATAAAAGTATGTTGCAGGATGATTCTCAGTCAGAAGGGAATCAGGTTATGCCATCTAATTCTCCCCAAGTGTCACAACCATTAATGCCCGCCCAAGCGACGCCAAGTACTTCTAGTGCGTCAAATTCTTTCACCCTTCTAGATATGGCCGCAGTTATGAATACTACCCTCACAGAGGTATTATCTAAGCTACCTGGGTTGCAGGGGAAGCGCATTAGTTCGGGTGTGAGAGTAAATGCTGAGCCCTCTGACGCTTTATTAGCCATCTCCGATGTACCCTCACAATGTTCTGAGTTGGGGGTGGCTAAATTAGCGGCAAAGAATTCAGGTTTTGCCATTTTAGCGCGTATAGCATTATGGCTTAAGTCCTGGTCTGCTGACGTATCATCAAAATCTAAGCTTTTAGCCATCCCTTTCAAGGGAAAGACCCTATTCGGGACTGAACTGAAAGAGATCATTTCAGACATCACTGGAGGAAAAGGCCATGCTCTGCCTCAGGATAAGACAAATAAGATGAGGACCAAACAAAATAATTTTTGTTCCTTTCGAAACTTTAAGGGTGGTCCCTCTACCCCTTCCCCTGCTGCAAAGCAGGAGGGGAATCTTGCTCAATCCAAGTCAGTCTGGAGACCTAACCAAACTTGGAACAAGGGTAAACAGGTCAAGAAGCCTGCTGCTGCCACCAAGACAGCATGAAGGGGCAGCCCCCGATCTGGGACAGGATCTAGTAGGGGGCAGACTTTCTCTTTGCTCAGGCTTGGGCAAGAGACGTTCAGGACTCCTGGGCTTTAGAAATCGTGACCCAGGGGTATCTTCTAGATTTCAAGGATTCTCCTCCAAGGGGGAGATTCCATCTTTCTCGATTGTCTGTAAACCAAACAAAAAGAGAGGCGTTCTTACGCTGTGTAGAAGACCTACATACCATGGGAGTAATCTGCCCAGTTCCAAAAACAGAACAGGGGTAGGGGTTTTACTCCAATCTGTTTGTGGTTCCCAAAAAAGAGGGAACATTCAGACCAATTTTAGATCTCAAGATCCTAAACAAATTCCTCAGAGTCCCATCCTTCAAGATGGAGACCATTCAGACTATTTTACCAATGATCCAGGAGGGTCAATATATGACCACCCTGGATTTAAAGGATGCGTATCTGCACATCCCTATCCACAAAGATCATCACCAGTTCCTCAAGTTCGCTTTTCTGGACAAGCATTACCAGTTTGTGGCTCTTCCCTCCGGGTTGGCCACAGCTCCCAGAACTTTCACAAAGGTGCTAGGGTCCCTTCTGGCGATTCTAAGGCCGCGGGGCATAGCAGTGGTGCCTTATCTAGACGATATCTTAATTCAGGCGTCAACTTACCAACTAGCCAAATCTCACACGGACATCGTGTTGGCTTTTCTAAGATCTCATGGGTGGAAGGTGAACGTAAAAAAGAGTTCACTTATCCCCCTCACAAGAGTTCCATTCCTGGGAACTCTCATAGATTCAGTAGACATGAAAATTTTTCTGACGGAGGTCAGGAAATCAAAGATTTTAACCACCTGCCGAGCTCTTCATTCCATTCCTCGGCTGTCTGTGGCTCAGTGTATGGAGGTAATCGGACTAATGTTAGCGGCAATGGACATAGTTCTGTTTGCACGCTTGCATCAAAGACCACTGCAACTATGCATGCTCAATCAGTGGAATGGGGATTATGAAAATTTATCTCCTCAGATAAATACCGATCAAGAGACCAGAGACTCTCTTCTTTGGTGGTTGTCACAGGATCATCTGTCCCAGGGAATGTGTTTCCGCAGGCCAGCATGGGTCATAATGACGACGGACGCCAGCCTATTGGGCTGGGGTGCAGTCTGGAATTCCCTGAAAGCACAGGGTATGTGGACTCAGGAGGAGGCTCTCCTCCCGATAAATATTCTAGAACTGAGAGCGATATTCAATGCGCTTCAGGCGTGGCCTCAGCTGGCTTTGGCCAGATTCATAAGATTCCAGTCGGACAATATCACGACTGTAGCATATATCAATCATCAGGGGGGGAACAAAAAGTTCTCTAGCGATGATAGAGGTTTCCAAAATAATGTTTGCACAATTGATTCATCAATGGGGCACACCAGAATTGGATCTGATGGCATCTCGTCAGAATGCCAGACTTCCTTGTTACAGGTCCAGATCAAGGGATCCTCAAGCAGTACTGATAGATGCTCTAGCAGTACCTTGGTCGTTCAACCTGGCTTATGTGTTTTTCCGCCATTTCCTCTCCTTCCTCGTCTGATCGCCAGAATCAAACAGGATAGAGCTTCGGTGATTTTGATAGCACCTGCGTGGCCACGCAGGACTTGGTATGCAGATCTGGTGGACATGTCATCTCTGCCACCGTGGACTCTGCCACTGAGACAAGACCTTCTCATTCAGGGTCCGTTCCAACATACAAATCTTGTTTCTCTGCGGCTGACTGCCTGGAGATTGAACGCTTGATTTTATCCAAGCGGGGATTCTCGGAGTCGGTCATAGATACCTTGATTCAGGCTCGAAAGCCTGTCACTAGGAAAATTTATCATAAGATATTGCGTAAATATCTTTATTGGTGCAAATCCAAAGGCTACTCATGGAGTAAGATCAGGATTCCTAGGATTTTGTCCTTTCTCCAAGAAGGATTGGAGAATGGGTTATCAGCTAGTTCCTTAAAGGGACAGATATCTGCTTTGTCAATTTTACTGCACAAGCATCTGGCAGATGTTCCAGACGTTCAGTCGTTCTGTCAGGCTTTAGTTAGAATCAAGCCTGTGTTTAAACCTGTTGCTCCGCCATGGAGTTTGAATTTAGTTCTTAAAGTTCTTCAAGGGGTTCCGTTTGAACCTATGCATTCCATAGATATTAAGCTTCTATCTTGGAAAGTTCTGTTTTTAGTTGCTATCTCTTCGGCTCGAAGAGTTTCTGAACTATCTGCATTGCAATGCGACTCGCCTTATCTTGTTTTTCATGCTGATAAGGTGGTTTTGCGTACCAAACCTGAATTCCTTTCTAAGGTTGTTACTAATAAGAATATTAATCATGAAATTGTTGTTCCTTCCCTGTGTCCTAATCCTTCCTCTAAGAAGGAGCGTCTTTTGCACAATTTTTACGTGGTTCGTGCCTTGAAGTTTTACTTGCAAGCGACCAAAGATTTCCGTCAAACATCTTCTCTGTTTGTTGTCTATTCTGGAAAACGTAGAGGTCAAAAAGCTACGGCTACCTCTCTTTCTTTTTGGCTGAAAAGCATCATCCGTTTGGCATACAAGACTACTGGACAGCAGCCTCCTGAAAGAATTACAGCTCACTCTACTAGAGCGGTAGCTTCCACGTGGGCTTTTTAAAATGATGCTTCTGTTGAACAGATTTGTAAGGCTGTGACTTGGTATTCACTTCATACTTTTTCCAAATTTTATAAATTTGATACTTTTGCTTCTTCGGAGGCTATTTTTGGGAGAAAAGTTCTTCAAGCAGTGGTGCCTTCTGTTTAGCCATCTGTCTTGTCCCTCCCGTTCATTCGTGTCCTGTAGCTTTGGTATTGTATCCCACAAGTAAAGGATGAATCCGTGGACTCGTCGTATCTTATAGAAGAAAAGTAAATTTATGCTTACCTGATAAATTAATTTCTTCTATGATACGACGAGTCCACGGCCCACCCTGTCAATTTTAGACAGATTATATTTTTTGGATCAAAACTTCAGTCACCTCTGCACCTTTTAGTTTCTCCTTTTTCTTCCTGTACCTTTGGTCGAATGACTGGGGGGAGGAGCTAAGGGAGGAGCTATATAGACAGCTCTGCTGTGGTGCTTTTTGCCACTTACTGTTAGCAGGAGGATAATATCCCACAAGTAAAGGATGAATCCGTGAACTCGTCGTATCATAGAAGAAATTAATTTATCAGGTAAGCATAAATTTACTTTTTTATTTCACAGGTAAGTTTGTATTTATTTTAACTAGGTAGACTAGTTAGTAAATAGTTATTAACAATTTACTAACTACCTAGTTAAAATAAATACAAACGTACCTGTGAAATAAAACCTAAGCTATCTTACACTAAAACCTAAAATTACAAAAAATAAAAAAAACTACCATTACAAAAAATTAAAAACCTACTATTACAAAAAACAAAATTATCCAAAATGATAAAAATTATTCCTATTCTAATACCCTTTAAAAAACAACAACAACACCAACATAAAAAATAATAATCTAAAATAAACTACCAAGGGCCCTTAAAAGGTCCTTTTGGGGGCCCTTAAAAGGGCCTTTGTAGAAAATTGCCCTAAGTTCAACAGCTCTTTTGCTACAAAAAACAAACACCCCCTAACAGTATACAAACCCCACCCCCCAAACTACCAAGGGCCTTTTGGGGGGCCCTTAAAAGGGCCTTTTGTAGGGCATTGCCCTAAAGATAATAGCTCTTTTCCTACAAAAGAAAAACAACACCCATACATTTAGAGCTGCTTAAATCCTATTGGCTGATTTGAACAGCCAATAGGATTTAAGCAGCTCTCATTCTATTGGCTGATTCATCATCCAATAGAATTAGAGCTGCTTAAATCCTATTGGCTAATTTGAATAGCCAATAGGATTTTAGCAGCTCTCATTCTATTGGCTGATTCAAATCTTTCAGCCAATAGGAATGCAAGGGACACCATTTTGAATTGCGTACCTTGCATTGAAGATTCAGTATACAACGGCGACCATATAAAGAGGATGATCCGCGCCGGTTGGAAGATAGAAGATGCCGTCTGGATGAAGATTGAAGAGGCCACCTGGATGAGGACTTCTCGCTCCTTTCATGAGGACTTTTCCGCCGGGATGAAGATTGAAGAGGCCACCTAGATGAAGACTTCTCACCGCCTGGATGAGGACTTCTCCGCCGGGATGAAGATCATTCAAGCAGGACTTCAAAAACTGTAAGTGGATCGTCTTGGGGTTAGTGTTAGGTTTTTAAAGGGTTTTTTGGGTGGGTTTTATTTTTAGATTAGGATTTGGGCAGTAAAAGAGCTAAATGCCATTTTGCCCTTTTAAGGGCAATGCCCATACAAATGCCCTTTTCAGGGCAATGGGTAGCTTAGTTTTTTTTAGATTTAGGTTTTTTTATTTTGGGGGGATGGTTGGGAGGTGGGTTTTACTGTTGGGGGGTCTTTGTATTTTTTTTTTACAGGTAAAAGAGCTATTATCTTTGGGGCAATGCCTCACAAAAGGCCCTTTTAAGGGCCATTGGTAGTTTAGTGTAGGTTAGGTTTTTTTGTTTTTTTTGGGGTGGGATTTTTTATTTTGATAGGGCTATTAGATTAGGTGCAATTAAGTATTTTATTTTTTTGTAATTAGATAATTTTGTAATTTTTACAGTAGTGTTAGGATTTTTTTTAACTTGTAGTTTAGTTTTATTTAATTGGTAGTTAGTTTAATTTTAGTTTAATAATTATATTAGTTTAATTGTTAGTTTAAACTTAGTTTTTTTAATTTGACAGGTAAGTTTTAATTTAAGATAGGGAAATTGTAATTTTAATATAAAGTTAAGGGGGGCGTTAGGTTTAGGGGTTACTAGTTTAAATTAGTTTATTGCGATTTGGGGGGATTACGGTTTAGGGGTTAATAGTTTACTTTAGTATATTTCGTTGTGGGGGGCTTTCGGTTTAGGGGTTAATGGTTTTATTATAGTGGCGGCGATGTAGGGCTTAATAACTTTAGTACAGTGGGGACAATGTGGGCGGACGGCAGATTAGGGGTTAATGATATTTAAATAGTGTTTGCGATGCGGGAGGGTGGCGGTTTAGGGGTGAATAATTTTATTACAGTGGTGACGATGTCGGGGAGCAGCAAAATAGGGGTTAATAAACATTTTTTAGTGGCGGCGATGTCAGGAGCGGCAGATTAGGGGTTAATAAATGTATTATAGGGTTTGCGATGCGGGAGGGCCTCGGTTTAGGGGTTAATAGGTAGTTTATGGTTGTTAGTGTACTTTTTAACACATTAGTTATGAGTTTTATGTTACAGCTACTACTGACTTTAGATGGCGGTACGGATCTTGTGGTTTTAGGCTGTAACACCGTTTTTTTAGCCAGAACGCAAAACTCGTAATACCAGCGCTATGGGAATCCCATGGAAAAACATAGCTTTTAAGAGTGCGGTACTGATGTTGCGTTATAGGCTAAAAGGCTTGCGGTACACCTATACCGACAAGACTTGTAATGGCTGCGTTAGGGTAAATGATGCGTTATGGCCACAATGCTGCTATTTGACTCATAACGCCAAACTCGTAGTCTAGCTGATTATTAAATATTAAAATTAAATAAAAATTATTCTTCATGTTTTTAGGAATTTGAGTGGAATGGGCTCCAAAGTATAAATACATGTGTGTGTGAGTGTGTATGTGAGTGTGTGTGAGTGTGTGTATATGTGAGTATGTATGTGTGTGTATATATATATATATATATATATATATGCGTGAGTCTGTGCACATGTGTGTCTTTAATCTATACATCTGAGCTATTTTCCTGCACAATCTCCTAGTATTTTCCATGTTATTTTACATTTACTATGAGTTTTACTTCAATTTAAAATTCTACCAGCACATTTCCCCCCTACAATCTTCTATATTAAAATGTATTTGCAGATAAATTATGTAACAGACCTTTCAGTTGGCCTAGACTCTATTCCAATTAGTGTGATATCTGCCTTATCACTTGATATATTTCATGCTATCATGTAGGATAATCTGTCATTATATCTCTCTTCACATTTCTTAGCTGCATTATTATATTTGTCTGTTTGAGCTTAAACTTGTTTTTAAATAAATAAATATATATACACACACACATACACACACACATACATACACACACACATATATACACACACACATACACACACACATATATACACACACACATACACACACACATACATACACACATATATACACACACACATACACACACACATATATACACACACACATACACACACACATATATACACACACACATATATACACACACACATACACACACACACACATACACACACACATATATACACACATACACACACACATACACACACACATATATACACACACACATACATACACACACACATATATACACACACACATACATGCACGCACACACATTTACAAACACAGTATATACAATTTTCTTGATTTTATATATTTATATCAAATTTGTGCCGTTTTCTTGTAAACTAATTTCTCTGTTTTGAACCTAATGTAGACATTAATTTGTCAATGAATGAGTTAAAGTTGCGCTATTCCTAGAGGTAATGTAATGCTCTTTCCCTTAGTGATCCCTTTCCAGGTCAGTGAGCGTGAAGCCCCTGCATGCTGTCACTATGCATTGCTCTGCGGCGCACAACGCTCTGCTCCTGGGGGAATGCATGCATAGGAAAACGTATCTGTAGAGCAGTTATTTACTGTACAAACACATAAACATATACACACATACGCACACAAACGTACAGACACACATGAATGTGCACACATATACATACATGCACATACACACGTGCACACACATACTTACACATGCACACTAATACACGCCCATGTGCACAAACCACATACCACATACACACATACACACACATACACAGCCATGCATGCAGACACTCTTACACACTTGCATACACATGCACACAAACTCTCACCTACACACACCTGCACACACATACATGCACATGCATTCAAACTCTTACATACACACACATACACACACCTGCACACACATATATGCACACAGGCACTCTCATACACACATGTTCACTTACATACACGCACATGGACACACACATTCACATACACAAACCAGCACACACATGTATACATACACCTGCACTCAGACACTCTCATACACACACATGCACAGACATTCACATACACACACCTGCACTTACATACACGCACATGCATACAGACACTCACATACACACATGTGAACACCAATACACGCACATGCACACATACACTCACATACACACACACATGCCCACAGACAATCACATGCACACATATACACGCATATATGCACTCAGACACTCACCATACACACAGACACACACATGCACACACATATGCACTCAGATAGTCACATACACACACCTGCACACATACACGCACATGCACACAGACACACACATACACGTACATGCACACAGACACTCACATGAACACATATACATGCATATGCACTCAGACACCCACATGCTCACACCTGCACACTCATACACACAGACAATCACATACACACACCTACACACACATGCACAAAGAGACTCACATACAACCACATGCACACACATACATGCATATGCACACATACCTGCACACACGCACATGCACACAGACACACACATACACTCAGACACACATGCACATGCACACAGATACACACATACACACACCTGCACACATATACACACATATACACACACATGCACACAGACACTCACATACACACACCTGGTTACACATACAAAATGACACTCACATACACCCACATGCACACAGACACTCACATACACCTACATGCACACAGACACTCACATGCACACAGACACTCACATACACACACCTGCACACATATGCACACAATCCCATACACCCACATGCACACAGACACTCACATACACACACCTGCACACAGACATTCACATACACACACATGCACACAGACACTCACATACAAACACATGCACACACCTGCACACAGACACATACATGCACACAGACACTCACATACACCCACATGCACACAGACATTCACATACACACACATGCACACAGACACTCACATACAAACACATGCACACACCTGCACACAGACACATACATGCACACAGACACTCACATACACACACCTGCTTACACATACACACTGACACTCACATACACCCACATGCACACAGACACTTACATACACCTGCATGCACACAGACACTCACATACACCCACATGCACACAGCCACTCACATACACACACCTGTACACACATGCACACAGACACCCACATGCACACAGACACTCACATACACACATGCACACTGAAACTCATATACACCCACATGCACACACATTCACAAACCTGCACACAGACACACATGCACACAGACACTCACATACACACTGACACTCACATACACCCACAATCACACAGACACTCACATACACCCACATGCATACACATGCACTGACACTCACATGCACACACATGCACACAGACACTCACATACACACACCTGCACACACATGCACACAGACACTCACATATACCCATATGCACACAGACACTCACATACACTCACATGCACACAGACATTCACATACACTTACATGCATACACATGCACACAGACACTCACATACACACACATGCACACAGACACTCACATACACCCAGATGCACACAAATGCACATAGACGCTCACATGCAAACACCTGCACACACATGCACACAGGCACTCACATACACCCACATGCACACACATGCACACAGACACTCACATACACACACCTGCACACACATGCACACAGACACTCACATGCACACACATGCATACAGACATTCACCTGCACACACATGCACACTCATGCACACAGACACTCACATACACACACATGCATAAAGACACTCACCTGCACACACATCCACACAGACACTCACATACACACACCTGCACACACATGCACACAGCCACTCACATACACCCACATGCACACAGACATTCACATACACACACATAGGGGCCTAGTTATCAAGCCGTCAACCTCAAATACGCTGGAATTCCGCAGCGTATTTGTGGCGAGGCTGATTCGCCTTAGTTATCAAAGGCTCAAGACCGGCAAAAGTAGAATTTTGTGACGTAAGCTTCGATCCGCCGGACTCAGTCCGACACAGATCGATTCTTACGTCACTCCAGATGTTCCGCACACAAGTGCGGCACATTCTCACTACTTTTGCTAGTTATCAAATGACTAGCAGGTACGCTCGGCACTTTTACGGCCCAGCGTACCTGGTTTTCAAACCGCCACCCCTGGAGGCGGCGGATCCCATAGGAATCAATGGGAGTCTGACCATAGCGAAAGTACAAGTTCGCTGCTGCCAACGCTCTGCTCCTGGGGGAATGCATGCATAGGAAAACGTATCTGTAGAGCAGTTATTTACTGTACAAACACATAAACATATACACACATACGCACACAAACGTACAGACACACATGAATGTGCACACATATACATACATGCACATACACACGTGCACACACATACTTACACATGCACACTAATACACGCCCATGTGCACAAACCACATACCACATACACACATGCACACACATTCACAGCCATGCATGCAGACACTCTTACACACTTGCATACACATGCACACAAACTCTCACCTACACACACCTGCACACACATACATGCACATGCATTCAAACTCTTACATACACACACATACACACACCTGCACACACATATATGCACACAGGCACTCTCATACACACATGTTCACTTACATACACGCACATGGACACACACATTCACATACACAAACCAGCACACACATGTATACATACACCTGCACTCAGACACTCTCATACACACACATGCACAGACATTCACATACACACACCTGCACTTACATACACGCACATGCATACAGACACTCACATACACACATGTGAACACCCATACACGCACATGCACACATACACTCACATACACACACACATGCCCACAGACAATCACATGCACACATATACACGCATATATGCACTCAGACACTCACCATACACACAGACACACACATGCACACACATATGCACTCAGATAGTCACATACACACACCTGCACACATACACGCACATGCACACAGACACACACATACACGTACATGCACACAGACACTCACATGAACACATATACATGCATATGCACTCAGACACCCACATGCTCACACCTGCACACTCATACACACAGACAATCACATACACACACCTACACACACATGCACAAAGAGACTCACATACAACCACATGCACACACATACATGCATATGCACACATACCTGCACACACGCACATGCACACAGACACACACATACACTCAGACACACATGCACATGCACACAGATACACACATACACACACCTGCACACATATACACACATATACACACACATGCACACAGACACTCACATACACACACCTGGTTACACATACAAAATGACACTCACATACACCCACATGCACACAGACACTCACATACACCTACATGCACACAGACACTCACATGCACACAGACACTCACATACACACACCTGCACACATATGCACACAATCCCATACACCCACATGCACACAGACACTCACATACACACACCTGCACACACAGACACTCATATACACCCACATGCACACAGACATTCACATACACACACATGCACACAGACACTCACATACAAACACATGCACACACCTGCACACAGACACATACATGCACACAGACACTCACATACACCCACATGCACACAGACATTCACATACACACACATGCACACAGACACTCACATACAAACACATGCACACACCTGCACACAGACACATACATGCACACAGACACTCACATACACACACCTGCTTACACATACACACTGACACTCACATACACCCACATGCACACAGACACTTACATACACCTGCATGCACACAGACACTCACATACACCCACATGCACACAGCCACTCACATACACACACCTGTACACACATGCACACAGACACCCACATGCACACAGACACTCACATACACACATGCACACTGAAACTCATATACACCCACATGCACACACATTCACAAACCTGCACACAGACACACATGCACACAGACACTCACATACACATACACACTGACACTCACATACACCCACAATCACACAGACACTCACATACACCCACATGCATACACATGCACTGACACTCACATGCACACACATGCACACAGACACTCACATACACACACCTGCACACACATGCACACAGACACTCACATATACCCATATGCACACAGACACTCACATACACTCACATGCACACAGACATTCACATACACTTACATGCATACACATGCACACAGACACTCACATACACACACATGCACACAGACACTCACATACACCCAGATGCACACAAATGCACACAGACGCTCACATGCAAACACCTGCACACACATGCACACAGGCACTCACATACACCCACATGCACACACATGCACACAGACACTCACATACACACACCTGCACACACATGCACACAGACACTCACATGCACACACATGCATACAGACATTCACCTGCACACACATGCACACTCATGCACACAGACACTCACATACACACACATGCATAAAGACACTCACCTGCACACACATCCACACAGACACTCACATACACACACCTGCACACACATGCACACAGCCACTCACATACACCCACATGCACACAGACATTCACATACACACACATAGGGGCCTAGTTATCAAGCTGTCAACCTCAAATACGCTGGAATTCCGCAGCGTATTTGTGGCGAGGCTGATTCGCCTTAGTTATCAAAGGCTCAAGACCGGCAAAAGTAGAATTTTGTGACGTAAGCTTCGATCCGCCGGACTCAGTCCGACACAGATCGATTCTTACGTCACTCCAGATGTTCCGCACACAAGTGCGGCACATTCTCACTACTTTTGCTAGTTATCAAATGACTAGCAGGTACGCTCGGCACTTTTACGGCCCAGCGTACCTGGTTTTCAAACCGCCACCCCTGGAGGCGGCGGATCCCATAGGAATCAATGGGAGTCTGACCATAGCGAAAGTACAAGTTCGCTGCTGCCAGACATCCCATTGATTTCTATGGGAAACGTCTACACCTAACACCCTAACATGTACCCCGAGTCTAAACACCCTAATCTGTCCCCCCCACACCGCCGCAACTAAATAAAGTGTTTTCCCCCTAAACCGCCGCTCCTGGAGCCCACCGCAAGCTATACTAAATATGTTAACCCCTAAACCGCCGCTCCCGGAGCCCACCGCAACTATAATAAATGTATTAACCCCTAAACCGCCACTCCCTGAACCCGCCGCAACCTATATTAAATGTATTAACCCCTATCCTGCCCCCCCTACACCGTCACCACCTATAATAAATTTATTAACCCCTAATCTGCCCCCCCTACACCGTCGCCACCTATAATAAATTTATTAACCCCTATCCTGCCCCCCACTACGCCGCCGCCACTGTAATAAAATTATTAACCCCTAAACCTAAGTCTAACACTAACCCTAACGCCCCCCTAACTTAAATATTAATTAAATAAATCTAAATAATATTTTTATTATTAACTAAATTAATCCTATTTAAAACTAAATACTTACCTTTAAAATAAACCCTAATATAGCTACAATATAAATAATAATTATATTCTAGCTATCTTAGGATTTATTTTTATTTTACAGGCAATTTTCAATTTATTTTAACTAGGTACAATAGCTATTAAATAGTTATTAACTATTTAATAGCTTACCTAGCTAAAATAAAGAGAAATGTACCTGTAAAATAAATCCTAACCTAAGTTATAATTACACCTAACACTACAATATACTTTAATAAATTATTCCTATTTAAAACTAAATACTTACCTGTAAAATAAACCCTAATATAGCTACAATATAAATAATAATTATATTGTAGCTATCTTAGGATTTATATTTATTTTACAGGTAACTTTGTATTTATTTTAGCTAGTTAGAATAGTTATTAAATAGTTATTAACTATTTAATAACTACCTAGCTAAAAGAAATACAAAATTACCTGTAAAATAAATCCTAACCTAAGTTACAATTAAACCTAATACTACACTATCATTAAATTAATTAAATAAACTACCTACAAATAACTACAATTAAATACAATTACATAAACTAACTAAAGTACAAAAAAATAAAAAAAGCTGTTACAAAAAATAAAAAAATAAGTTACAAACATTTTAAAAATATTACAACAATTTTAAGCTACTTACACCTAATCTAAACTCCCTAATAAAATAACAAACCCCCCCAAAATAAAAAAATGCCCTACCCTATTCTAAATTAAATAAAGTTCAAAGCTCTTTTACCTTACCAGCCCTTAAAAGGGCCATTTGTGGGGGCATGCCCCAAAAAGTTCAGCTCTTTTGCCTGTAAAAGAAAAATACAACCCCCCCCAACATTAAATCCCACCACCCACATACCCCTAATCTAACCCAAACCCCCCTTACAAAAACCTAACACTAATCCCCTGAAGATCATCCTACCTTGAGTCATCTTCACTCAGCCGAGCAGCGATGGAACCGAAGTGGACATCCGGAGCGGAAGAAGTTAATCCTCCAAGCGGCGCTGAAGAAATCTTCCATCCGATGAAGTCATCATCCAGGCGGCGCTGAAGAAGTCTTCGATCCGGGCGATGTCATCTTCCAAGAGGCGCTGAAGAGGTCTTCTATCCTTGCGATGTCATCTTCCAAGCCGGGTCTTGAATCTTCCTCCCGCCGACGCGGAACCTCCTTCTTCACCGACGGACTACGACGAATGAAGGCTCCTTTAAGGGACGTCATCCAAGATGGCATCCCCTCAATTCCGATTGGCTGATAGGATTATATCAGCCAATCGGAATTAAGGTAGGAAAAATCTGATTGGCTGATGGAATCAGCCAATCAGATTGAGCTTGCATTCTATTGGCTGATCGGAACAGCCAATAGAATGCGAGCTCAATCTGATTGGCTGATTCCATCAGCCAATCAGATTTTTCCTATCTTAATTCCGATTGGCTGATAGAATCCTATCAGCCAATCGGAATTGAGGGGACGCCATCTTGGATGACGTCCCTTAAAGGAGCCTTCATTCGTCGTAGTCCGTCGGTGAAGAAGGAGGTTCCGCGTCGGCGGGAGGAAGATTCAAGACCCGGCTTGGAAGATGACATCGCAAGGATAGAAGACCTTCAGCGCCGCCTGGATGATGACTTCATCGGATGGAAGATTTCTTCAGCGACGCTTGGAGGATTAAGTTCTTCCGCTCCGGATGTCCACTTCGGTTCCATCGCTGCTCGGCTGAGTGAAGACGACTCAAGGTAGGATGATCTTCAGGGGATTAGTGTTAGGATTTTGTAAGGGGGGTTTGGGTTAGATTAGGGGTATGTGGGTGGTGGGTTTTAATGTTGGGTGGGGGTTGTATTTTTCTTTTACAGGCAAAAGAGCTGAACTTTTTGGGGCATGCCCCCACAAATGGCCCTTTTAAGGGCTGGTAAGGTAAAAGAGCTTTGAACTTTATTTAATTTAGAATAGGGTAGGGCATTTTTTTATTTTGGGGGGGTTTGTTATTTTATTAGGGGGCTTAGATTAGGTGTAAGTATCTTAAAATTGTTGTAATATTTTTAAAATGTTTGTAACTTATTTTTTTATTTTTTGTAACTTAGCTTTTTTTATTTTTTGTACTTTAGTTAGTTTATGTAATTGTATTTAATTGTAGTTATTTGTAGGTAGTTTATTTAATTAATTTAATGATAGTGTAGTATTAGGTTTAATTGTAACTTAGGTTAGGATTTATTTTACAGGTAATTTTGTATTTCTTTTAGCTAGGTAGTTATTAAATAGTTAATAAATACAAAGTTACCTGTAAAATAAATATAAATCCTAAGATAGCTACAATATAATTATTATTTATATTGTAGCTATATTAGGGTTTATTTTACAGGTAAGTATTTAGTTTTAAATAGGAATAATTTATTAAAGTATAGTGTAGTGTTAGGTGTAATTATAACTTAGGTTAGGATTTATTTTACAGGTACATTTCTCTTTATTTTAGCTAGGTAAGCTATTAAATAGTTAATAACTATTTAATAGCTATTGTACCTAGTTAAAATAAATTGAAAGTTGCCTGTAAAATAAAAATAAATCCTAAGATAGCTAGAATATAATTATTATTTATATTGTAGCTATATTAGGGTTTATTTTAAAGGTAAGTATTTAGTTTTAAATAGGATTAATTTAGTTAATAATAGAAATATGATTTAGATTTATTTAATTAATATTTAAGTTAGGGGGGCGTTAGGGTTAGTGTTAGACTTAGGTTTAGGGGTTAATAATTTTATTACAGTGGCGGCGGTGTAGTGGGGGGCAGGATAGGGGTTAATAAATTTATTATAGGTGACGACGGTGTAGGGGGGGCAGGATAGGGGTTAATAGGTTTAATATAGGTTGCGGCAGGTTCAGGGAGCGGCGGTTTAGGGGTTAAACTATTTATTTAGTTGCGGCGAGGTGCGGGATCAGCAGGATAGGGGTTAATAATTTTATTATAGAGGGCGACGGTATAGGGGGGGCAGGATAGGGGTTACTAGGTATAATGTAGATGGCAGCGGTGTTCGGGAGCGGCGGTTTAGGGGTTAATACATTTATAAGAGTTGCGGCAGGGTCTAGGAGCGGCGGTTTAGGAGTTAGTAACTTTATTTAGTTGCGGGGGGCTCCGGGCGCGCCGGTATAGGGGGTAGAACAGTGTAGTTTAGTGTGGGTGCTTAGTGACAGGCTAGCAAGAAAGCTGTCAAACAGCCGAAGAGCAGCGAGATCGGATGAGTGATAACTCTCACAGTCCGCTGCTCATCGCCCCGCGGCTTTTTGACAGCTTTACTTGATAACTTAGGCGAACGTATTCAAGGTCCGCGGCAGCGAAGATAGGCGAGCTTAGGCGGGCGTATTGGGCCGGCGAAGGCAGAAAAGTAGACGGCTTGATAACTACCCCCCAGAGAGTGTGTATAGTTGGTACTGAAAATAAATCAGTTTAATTTAGTAATCAGAGATAAAAAGTTACTAGTCAGGAAGGAAAATATTTTTAATTCATTCAATATTAAAGATAAAGATAAAGCATAACGTCATAGCCACCTGCTGCAGTTTCTTACAATCCCTGCACTAGTGGAAATTTCCTGTCCAGTGCATAGTATACATAATCAATTAAATATTGCATAACAAAACATCTGCATGCACTGTGCATACGCAGCATTAAACTGTCATTTTGTATTCCGGTGACACTTCCCTTGAACAGCTCAGCATGTTCGTATTTTCTCTTCTGCTGAGGACAGTTTGCGGCTGATATACATGAGTTTGTGCCCCTATCAAGCAGTAACTGCGTAACAGAGGCTGGAGTTCAGGATCCTGTAGGATCCACACCGGGATCCCTGGGGACAGGGGAAGAAATAATTTATGTTTCAGATAGGTGTGTTGATATCTACCAGATCATCAAGGATTGTCATTCATGATTCAGACAGAGTATGTGATTTTGAACAACTTTCTAATTTACTTTATTATTATTATTATTATCAGTTATTTGTAGAGAGCCAACAGTTTCCGCAGCGCTATAAACAAAGGCGTCATACAACAAAACATTTATAGGGATCAAACGGGTAGAAGGTCCTGCCAAGAGTCGCACTGTTGTGATCTACAAAAAGCATGGCTCTTAGGCTTACATGCTAAGGGGGTTCATGGGATAGCAATGGAGGAGAGGAATTGGTATAAAGAAAGGTTAGCGTAGGTTGTATGCATCCCTGAACAGTAAAGTCTTTAAGGAGAGATTGAAGCTTTCAAATCTAGGGAAGAGTCTTGTGGAGCAAGGCAGAGAGTTCCACAAGATGGGAGCCAGTCTGGAGAAGTCCTGTAAGTGGGAGTGTGAGGAGGTAACAAGAGAGGAGGAGAGTAGGAGGTCATGAGCAGAGTGAAGGGGACGGGAGGGAGAGTATCTGGAGACAAGGTCTGAGATATAAGGGGGAGCAGTGCAGTTGAGGACTTTGTATGTCAGAGTCAGAATTTTGTGTTTAATCCTAGAGGCAAGAGGAAGCCAGTGAAGGGATTGGCAGAGAGGTGCAGCAGATGAAGAGTGATGTGTAAGGAAGATCAGCCTGGCAGAGGCATTCATTATGGATTGTAAAGGAGCTAGGCGGCAGCTGGGGAGACCAGAGAGGATAGAGTTGCAGTATTACTTTTATTATCAAGCTTTCTTTGTTCTCTTGCAATCTTTCCATCTAAAGGGGAGGCGAGTCCACGGCTTCATTCATTACTGTTGGGAATTAAGAACCTGGCCACCAGGAGGAGGCAAAGACACCCCAGTCGAAGGCTTAAATACCTCCCCCACTTCCCTCATCCCCCAGTCATTCTTTGCCTTTCATTACAGGAGGACAGCAGAGAAGTGCCGAAGATTGGAGTAGTCTCTTATGGAGGGTAGTAATCTTCGCATTGGGACTGGAGTTTTAAGTAGTCCTGTCAGCCACTCAGTGAGAGCCTGGGCAAAAGGTAGAGTCCGGAAATGCAGGGAGAGTCTTTCTGCGAAACCATCCCGACTCATATTAACAGCTCCACAAGCAATCAGCGTTGACGAGTTTCGCTGCCTGCTTTTTAAACTCAAGTCCATGTCAGGAGCGAGGCTACTAACCTGTCACACTTGAAGGGCCATGTTCCTGTTCCACGGCGTAGATTCTGGTAAGATAGTTTCATTTTTTATTACATAATGATAACACGGAAGACAGGGTCACAGTGTGAAGCTTTTTATCTTTACAGAATCAAGGGTTAATATTCCTGGAAAGGGGATTATTGAACAGGGGGGTTATACATGATATTGTTTATTGTGTCATTGCTGCGTTATGTACGAGATGAGGCTCTGGCAATGTGTGGATCTTTCAGGTGACTTACGGGACTATTGGGCGGCCCTTTTTTTGGTGTGTTTTCTCCTTAGGCAGGGGTGGTCCTGCCAGGCATTCCATGTGACCGGGTGTGGCTATTTCTCTTCCTCTGTTGATCAGCGGCGCAGGAGACTAAACGGTTTCTGTAGTCCGGGTTGTAGGAGGTGGTGAGTGCCCCGGCCATTGGAGGTTATAAAGGTGCATATTTATTAAGTTAATCTAGTCCCTAATAACAGCGCAAGCTATGGAGGACTCTGACGCATTAGAGGGTTCTCCCTCTTTAATAAAGTTACGACATCTAAAAGTAAACGGATGTCTAGTACTACTGAGCTGTCCACCTCTGAGGGTTCGGGTTGCCCATCCCATGAGGTGCGTTCCCTGCATTAATCTCCAATTGCACATGCAGCACCCCAGGGTCCAACCATTACTCCTGCGGGAGAGATTCATTGGCCGTCAGATTTTGCGGATCAACTGCAAACGGCGGTATCGAAAGTGATCCATGCCTTACCACGTTCTGATAAGTGTAAGCTTAGGGCGTATCATGGCGGCCCAGGGGTTGTCTACGCCTATGGAAATATCAGAGGTGTTATACGATGACGCGGCCCACTCCGACTTTGCGGAGGAGGTCCCTTCTAGGTTGGAGTCCGTGTCATCTAAACCTCGGGCTGCGGAAGAGCCTAACTTTAGGTTTAGGATAGAGAATTTGTGCTTTATGCTGAAGCAAGTGCTTGCTACTCTGGAGGTTCTGGAACGGAAGCTTCCGAAGGAACCTGCGATTCCTAAGCTTGATAAGGTATATGAGGACAGGGTGGTGCCTCAGATCTTCCCGTTCCTGTTAAGATGGCTAATATTATTAAGAATGAATGGGACTGATTAGGTTCTTCCTTTTCCCCTTCTCCTTCCTATAAGAAACTGTTCCCCGTTGCGGACTCTCAGCTTGAGCTGTGGGGTACTGTCCCTAAGGTGGATGGTGTTATCTCCACGATAGTTCATCGTATAAAGAGCCCATGGATAAAAAGTTGGAAAACATGTTAAGGAAGATGTTTCAACACACAGGGTTTGTTTTTCAGCCGACAGTGGCCGTAGCCACGGTTGACAGAGCTGTGACATATTGGTGTGAAACCCTGTGTGTCAGGGTTTTTTCCCTGTTGTGTTTGCCATGTGCTGCTGGCAGCAATTTTACTCACCTCTCTTCCTGACTATGGTGCATTGTGGGGGATGCTGCTCATTTCCTGCACTTTCTTTTATGGCCAGACTGGTGTGCATCATCCATGTGAGACAGGATGCAGTCTCAAAATTGTGATGTCATCACTTATTATTTAAAGGGCCTCTGTTCAGTATGCTTTGCCTTTGCGTTGTCTCAGACCTGTTTGTGAGAGTTCCTGTGTATTACCTGGCTGCCTGACGTCCTTCCTGGTTCCTGATCCCTGGCTTGTTCTTGACTCTGCTTTTTTCCTTGTTCCTGATTCCGGTTCATCTGACTATTCGCTTTGGCTCCTGACTCGGCTTGTCTGACTACCAGCTCTGGTTTTGACTCCTGGCTTGTTATTTGACTTGTGGACTTTTTAATTATTTTTTGCTATTAATAAAGGTGTGATTATTTTTGCACTTCTCGTCTCAGTCTGATTCCTGGTACCCTGACATTATGTGAAATGGTCGAGGGGGAGACGTCCATCGACAAGATACAGTATAAGATTAAGGTGCTGAAGGTTGCCAATTCTTTAATCTGTGATGCCAATATGCAAATTATTCGCCTGAACGCTAAGGTGTCAGGTTTTTCCGTTTTAGCTCGCAGGACTCTGTGGCTAAAGTCTTGACCTGCGGACATGACCTCTAAGTCGAGGCTGTTATCCCTGTCTTTACAAGGAAAGATTCTGTTCGGTCCAGGATTGGATTCGATCATATCCACGGTTACGGGAGGCTAATGAGTTTCCTACCTCAGGATAAGAATGCTAATCCTAAAGGATTTACTTTTCGTCCCTTTCGTGTGGACAAGGCCCAGCGCCAGCAGCTTGCCATGAAAGCGGACCAGTCCAAGGAAACTTGGAAGCTGGCTCATTCTTGGAACAAGTCTAAGCAGAGCAAGAAGCCCGCTGAGACAAAATCGTCATGAAGGGGCGGCCCCCGACCGGTCTCCGGACCAAGTAGGGGGCAGATTATCTCTCTTCTCAGAAGCCTGGTTATAGGACGTTCAGGACCCTTGGGTTCTGGAGGTTGTCGCCCAGGGTTACAGGCTAGGGTTCAGATCCCATCTGCCCAGGGGCAGATTCCTCCTGTCAAACCTGTCTTCAAGACCAGAAAAGAGAGAGGCCTTTGTAGAGTGTGTGAGGGATCTCTCCTCTCTC